>NW_007727864.1:265569-323816 GCF_000696425.1 Galeopterus variegatus | reverse complement strand
CGCTCAGCCAGTGAGCGGGAACCGGTCTGTATGTGGGATCCGAACCCTCGGCAGGAGCGCCGCCACGCTCCCAAGCGGCACACTGTAGCAGTGCGCCACCGGGCCGGCCCCAAAATTCATAATCTTAAACACATAAAGCAACAAAGATGAAACAATGAAAATAAATACATTAAATCATAACTAAAAAACTAAACAAAGGACAAAATAAACCAAAACAGCACAAAGTAGAAAATAATAGAGAAAACACACACAAAAAAAACCCAAGGTAAAAACAGAAAAACAGTAGGCCAAATTAATAAATAAAAGTCCTTTTTTTTTCAAGAAAAGTCAGTAATAGGTAAATACTAGTTAATTTAAACATTAAAAAGAGGGAGAAAGCACAATATACAAAATAAGAAATGACAGAGGGAAGATTACTCTTGATATATGGAAAATCTTTTAAAAATCATAATAGATTACTTCACTTACTGCTATCCAAATATATTTTACAATCTAGATGTAATGGAAAATCAGTGTAACTAAATTGACCCTGGTAGAGATAGAAAAATTAAAGAAAATAATTTCCTTAGAAGAAATACAGAAAGATCTCAAGGATCTACCTACACATGTATAAACACACACACACACACACACACACACACACACACACACACACATGACAAAGGAGAAGGCAGAGAGTAAAACAAAATAAATAATTGAAGCAGTAAATGACTGAGAACTTTTCAAAATTAATAATAAACAGCAAACCATAGATCTAGAATCTTAGAGGACATCAAGCAGGAACATATCAAAAATCTACACCTACACACAGCATATTCAAACTGCAGAGAAACAAAGGCAAAGAGAAATTCTTGAATTAAGTTACGGGGGGAAAAGAAACCCCTTACCTAGAGAGGACCAAGGATAAGAATTACATCAGACTTCTCTTCAGAAACCACACAAGAAAAAGAGAGTACAGTAAAATATTAAAAGTGTTGAGAGAAAAAGAAATCCCACTAACCTATAATTCTGTGCGCATAGAAATTATCCTTAAAAGTGAAGGAGGAGAAAAGACTTTCTCAGACAAACAAAAATTGAGGGAATTTGTTACCAGTAGACCTGCTTTGCAAAGAATGTTAAAAGAAGTTATTTAGAATGGAGGAAAATGATATAGGTCAAAAAGTCCCATCTACATAAAGAAGGGAAGACCATTAGAAAATGAATAAATACAGGGCTGGCCCGGTGGCGCACTGCTACAGTGCACCGCCTGGGAAGCGTGAACATCTTCAAAAACCCTACAGTTTTTATAATATATAATGGTGAGAAAGTAGATGATTTCCTGGTAAGATCAGGAATAAGGGAGATACGACGATCACAATAATTCCTTCAACTTTCAAAAGAAGAGAACAGAACTGAGACTATGGAGGATGGGGGAAGGGAGAGAAAAAGTGGGGTTAGGGAGGAACTAGCAAAAGGCTACAAAAGTGTTTACATTGTGTAATGATAAAATAAAAAATAAAATAAAATAAAATAAAAAGATCAGGAATAAGGCAATGATGTCTCCTTTCACCATGCCTCCCGGTCCAGTACGGGCACAACACTGAGGGTTGCGATCCATTGCCAGTCACGAAAAAAGACAAAAAGGAAAAAAAAAAAAAGAAAATGAATAAATACAGGTAGAGTAAAATCTTTACTTTTCCTATTCTTAATTTATATAACCATTAACAAATTAATAACAGTTTGTTTAAAATATTAATAGCAACAATATATTCAGTAATTATGGCTTCTTGATAAGAGAAATAAATGACAGTGATGCTAGACGGGATAAAAGGGAGGAATTGGGAATACTCTTTTATAAGGTACTTGCATGACCACTGTACTGTTATTTGAAAGAGAGCTTAGATAGTTATAAATGTATACTGGAAACTCAAGGGCAATCACTAAAAAAAGTAAAAAAGGAATTATAACTGATATACTGAGAGTAAAAAAATGGAATCATAGAAAATACTCAATGCAAACCAGAGGAGGCAAAAAGAGTGTAAGACAAAAAAGAAACAAGGAAAAAAAGTGATGAATAGAAAGCAGTAACAAATATGGTAGCTATTAACTCAACTACATCACTTAGCATTTTACACATGAATGGCCAAAATACAACTAAAAAGCAGACACTGTCAGAATGGATAGAAAACAAGACCCAATTATATGCTGTCTATAAGAAACTCGCTTCAAATTGAAAGATCCATATAGATGAATAGTAAAGAGACAGAAAAAGATGTACCTTGCTAACTAATCAAAAGAAAGCTGGAGTAGTTACATTTATTTCAGACAGGATCAACTTCAGAACAAGGAATATTATCAGGGATAAAGAGGAAAATTATACAATTATAAAGGGGTCAATTCTCCAAGAAGATATAACAATCTTTAATGTGTATGAAATATTCATGAGCCTAACAACAGAGCTCAAAATACATGATGCAACTGCTAACAGACCTACAAAAAGAAATAGATGAATTTACTGTTATAGTTGGAGACTTCAACACCCCTCTATCAGTAATGAACAGATCCGCAGGCAGAAAATCAGCCAAGGACATAGTTAAATTGAAACACATCATCAGTCAACTGGATCTAATGGACATCTATAGAATACTTCACCCAACAACAAAAGCCAAGATGAAATAGACCAATTGCCTGAAAGACACAGTCTACCAAAACTCACATAAGAGAAATAAATAATCTGAATAGGCCTATATGTACTAAATAAATTAAATCAATAATTAATAATCTTCCAAAACAGAAGAACCAGGCACAAATAATTTCACTGGTGAACTCTATCAAACATTTAAGGAGGAAATTTAACCAATTCTCTACAATCTCTTCCAGAAAATAGAAGCATTAGGAATACTTTCTGACTCATTTTATGAGGCCAGCATTACCCTAATACTCAAACCAAACAAAGATATTAAAAGAACACTATAGAATAGTATCTCTCATGAACATAGATGCAAAAAATTTCAATGAAATATTAGCAAATTGAATCCAACAAAATATAAAAATAATTATACATCACAACCAAGTGGGATTTATTCCAGGTACACAAGGCTGACTCAACATTTGAAAATCAGTTTAGGGCCGGCCCGGTGGTGCACTGGAGAAGTGCGCCTCTTGGGAGCGCGGCGGCGCTCCCGCCGAGGGTTTGGATCCCATGTGGAGACCAGTTCCCGCTCACTGGCTGAGCGCGGTGTGGGCGCAACACCGAGGGTTGTGATCCCGTTACTGATCAGTAAAAAAGACAAAAAGGGGGGGAAAAAGAAATAAAATCAGTTTATATAACCTATTATATTAACAGGCTAAAGAAGAAAAATTGTATGATAATATTAATAGATGCAAAATAATCATTTGATTAAATTCAACACTCATTCATGATTAAAAAACACCCTGCAAACTAGGAATAGAGGAGGAACTTCTTCAACTTTCCCATGTGGAGACCGGTTCCCGCTCACTGGCTGAGCGCGGTGTGGGCGCAACACCGAGGGTTGTGATCCCGTTACTGATCAGTAAAAAAGACAAAAAGGGGGGGAAAAAGAAATAAAATCAGTTTATATAACCTATTATATTAACAGGCTAAAGAAGAAAAATTGTATGATAATATTAATAGATGCAAAATAATCATTTGATTAAATTCAACACTCATTCATGATTAAAAAACACCCTGCAAACTAGGAATAGAGGAGGAACTTCTTCAACTTGATAAAGAACATCTTCAAAAACCCTACAGTTTTTATAATATATAATGGTGAGAAAGTAGATGATTTCCTGGTAAGATCAGGAATAAGGGAGATACGACGATCACAATAATTCCTTCAACTTTCAAAAGAAGAGAACAGAACTGAGACTATGGAGGATGGGGGAAGGGAGAGAAAAAGTGGGGTTAGGGAGGAACTAGCAAAAGGCTACAAAAGTGTTTACATTGTGTAATGATAAAATAAAAAATAAAATAAAATAAAATAAAAAGATCAGGAATAAGGCAATGATGTCTCCTTTCACCATGCCTATTCAACATCATACTGGAAGTCCTAGCTAATACAATAAGAGAAGGAAATCAAAGGTATAGAGATTGGGAAGTAAGAATTAAAACTGTCCTAGTTCACAGATTTCATGATTGTGGAAAATCCCAATGAATAACAAAAACCTCCTGGAACAAATAAGCAATTATATCAAGGTTGTAGGATACAGGGTTAATATACAAAAGTTAATTGCTTTGTCATATACTACCCATAAATAATTGAAATTTGAAATTAAAAACAATATCATTTACATTCACTTTGAAAAAATGTCATACTTAGGTGTAAATGTAACAAAATACCTGCAAGACCTATATGAGAAAAATTACAAAACTCTGATTATTGAAAAATCAAAAAAAAAATCTAGATAAATGAAGAGACATTCATGGATTTAGTTAGGAAAACTCAATATTGTCAAAATACCCCTAACTTGATCTATGGATTTAACACAATTACAATAAAAATCCCAACAAGTTATTTTGTGGATACCAATGAACTGATTCCGAAGTTTATATGGTATAGAAAAATACTCAGCATAGCCAACACAACATTAAGGGAGAAGAACGAAGTTGGAGGATTGACATTACTTGACTTCAAGATTTTCTCTGGAGCTACCATAATCAAGAGAGTGTGGTATATAGATCAAGGAAATACAATAGAAAGCCTAGAAATAGACCCACACAAATACAGCCAACTTATCTCTGACAAAGGAGCAAGAGCAATTCAATGGGAAAAAAATAGTCTTTTCAACAAATGGTGCTGGAACAACTGAACATCCACACACACACACACACACACACACACAAAGAAGAATCTAGATACAGATTTTATGCCTTTCATGAAAATTAACTTGAAATAGAACACAGACCTAAATGTAAAATGCAAAACTGTAAAACTCCTAGAGATAATATAGGAGAAAATCTGGTGATGACTTTTTAGATACAACATCAAAAGCACAATTCATGAGTGAAAAAAAATGATAAGCTGGGCTTCATTAAGATTCAAAACTTCTATCCCATGAAAGATACTGTTAAGAGAGTTAAAAGGCAAGTCACAGACTGGGAAAAAAATCTTTGCAAAAGACATATCAGATAAAGGACTGGTATCCAAAACATACAAAAGAATTCGTAAAACCTAACAAGAACACAAAGGCCCCAATTAAAAAATGTACAGAGGACCTGGACAGCTCACCAAAGAAGATATATGGATGGCAAGTAAGCATATGAAAAGATGTTCCACATCATATGTCATAAGAGAAATGTAAATTAAAACAATGAGGTATCAACACACACTTATTAGAATGGCTAAAATCCAAAACGCTGACAATGCCAAGTGCTGACAAGGAGGTAAAGGAACAGGAACTCTCGTTCATTGCATTGGTGGTAATGCAAAATGGTACAGCTACTTTGGAAGACAGTTTGGCAGTTTCTTACAAAACTAAAGATACTCTTACTATAAGATCCAGTAATTGCACCCCTTTGTATTCACCCAAATGGGTTGAAAAGTTATGTGCCCCCCAAAACCTGCACACAAATGTTTACAGTAGCTTTAGTCATAATTGTCAAAACTTGAAAGTAACCAAAATGTTCTTCAATAGGCAAGCGGGTAAACAAACTGTGGTACACCCATACAGTAGAATATTACATAGCAACAGAAAGAGATGAGCTATCAAGTTACAAAAATACATGAAAGAACTTTAAATGCATAATGTTAAGTAAAACTGTATGATTCCAACTATATGACACTGTGGAAAAGGCAAAACTATACAGATAGTAAAAAAATCCGTGGTTGTCAGGGCTTCCTGGGGAGAGATGAATAGGTGAATCACAGGTGATTTTTTAGGGCAGTGAAACTATTCTGTGCAATACTGCAATGGTGGGTACATATCATTATACATTTGTCAAAACCTATATAGTGTACACAACACAAAGAGTGAACCTTAAACTATGGACTTTAGTTAATAACAATGTATCAATATTGGCTCATCAGTGATAAGAAATATACCACACTAATGCAAATGTTAATAAGAAAGGAAACTCTGGAAAGGTAGGGTGAGGAGGTATATGGGAACCCTGTCCTTGCTGCTCAATTTTTCCATACACTTAAAATTTCTCTATAAATAAAGTCTATTAATGTTTTTTAAAAACCTACAAAGTCTCCTTAATTAAAACAGTAATTTTAATTTAATTTAAAACAATTCTAGCACATTCATAGACAGACCAATGGAATAGAAGAGAAAGTCCAAAAACACATTCAAGTACATATGGCAGTTCAGAATATAATAAAAGTTGATTATCTCAAATTACTGGAAAAAATGAACTTTTTAATAAACAGTGATGGGACAACTGGATAATCATTTGGAAAAATTAGTTCGATACCTCACACCACACATAGGAATAAACTCTAAATGAATGAGATCTAAATGCAAAAGGAATAAAAACATATAAGTACTAGACAAAAACATGAGTGAATCTCTCTACAACCTGGGTATAGGGCAGTCATTCTCAACTGGGGGCAATTTTAACCCTAGGGGATATTCAACATTGTCTGGAGACATTTTTGGTTGCTACAACTGTTAGGTCTCCTGATACCAAATGGGTAGATGTCAGGGATGCAGCTAAACACCTTACAATGCACAGATGCCTCCCCACAAGACTTATCCGATCCAAAAGGTCATTTAGTGCCAAGAGCTGGAAAACCTTGGAATAGAAGAAGGTTCTTAACTATTACTAAAAATTGAGATGCAATAAAAGAAAATATTTATAAATTTTACTAAATAAAAATTTTTAAATTTGAAAAGCTTTTATTTTTGAAGTTTTGAACTAATTTAACATTTAATGTTTCCCTAATACTTTGCATTTTATTTTTCATCATAATTATGCAATGTAAAGAAAATGTAAATAATTCTTTCACTAAGTCCTTTGTAGTTGCCCCCAAATCCACACCTGTTTATCCAATAACTGCACAAATATTAACATTTTTGTGTGAGCCATGATGTTAAAAAGGTTTGAGAACTACTGCTACATGTAATGCTCACTTGTCTTAAATTATTTCTAAACTTTTCTCTGAATGTCCTCCCTATAACATCTGTGTGCATGTGTGTATATATGTATGTGTGAATGTGCATGTGTCAGTGTGTCTTGCAAATTTCCTGGGGCAAAGATATTTAATATAGTAACTATACTTTATATTTAACATTAATACAGTGCCAGGCACTGTCTTAAGTGCTTTACATGTATTAACACATTCATCATCACCACAGACCTATGAGATAGATTATTTTTTATCCCCATATTACAGATGACACTGAGACAAAGCAGTAAGCAATTTTTCCAAAGTTATACTAAGAGTAAGTGGTGGAGCTGATGAACAATTAATTAGCTGCTTGATACTACCCAAAGTGATCTACAGATTCAATGCAATCCCTATCAAAATGCCAATGGCATGCCTCACAAAAATAGAAAAAAACAATGCTAACATTTGTATGAAACAACAAGACTCTGAATAACCGAATCAATATTAAAGAACAAAATAGGTGGATGCATCACATTACTTGACTTCAAAACATACTAAGAGGATATAGTGACCAAAACAGCATGGAACTTTCATAAAAACAGACACGGAGACTAATGGAACAGAGTAAAGAGCTCAGATAAATCCATGCACCTACAAACAACTGATTTTTGAAAGGTGCCAAGAACATATGATGGGAAAAAGACAAATGGTGTTGGATAAATTGGTTATCTACCAGCAGAAGAATGAAACTGGATCCCTGTCTTTTACCATATATAAAAATCAGCTCAAAATGGATTAAAGACTTAAAAGTAAAATTGAAATTAAGAAACAACCAGAAGAAAACATGGGGAAAATGTTTCATGATATTGAATTGGGCAAGGATTCTTTGGACAAGACTTCAAAAGCATAGGCATCAAAAGCAAAAATAGACAAATAGGATTATATCAAACAAAAAATCTTGTTCATAGCAAAGGAAACAACAGCGTCAAAACACAACCTACAGAATGGGGGGAAATATTTGCAAACTGTACATCTTACAAGGGGTTAATATGCAGAATACATAAGGAACTCAAATAACTCAATAGAAAAAACTAGGAAGAGGTTGGTCAACAGTACAAAATTACAATAAGGAAAAATGAGTTCTGGTGTGCTATTGCACAGTAGGGTGACTATAGTCAACAAGAAGGTATTGTGCATCTCAAGACAGCTAGAAGGATTTTGAATGTTCCCACACAAAAAATGAGAAATGTTTGAGGTGATGGGTGTGCTAATTGTCCTAATTGGATCATTACATAATGTACACATGCATTGAAATACCACATTGTATACATGTACTGAAATATCACCACATAAATACGTACAATTATTATTTATCAATCAAAAATAAAATTTTAAAAAGTATTCTCTGTTATGGAGTTCATGAAAAGTAATGTTGAATTGCTCAAAAAGCTTAATTTGTTTCAATTTTTATGTTTATGTTTTGCTAAAACTGTATTTTTTAGCCAAACTTCTTTTGAATGCATGTCCATGTTTACTCTGTTCCTCTGTTCATTCCTATGTTGCATGAATGTTTGTAGCTTGTCATTATTACTGCAATCTCTGAGCAGAAATCCATACGCCATGTAGGTCTTGAAATCTTAAATGCTTTCTTGTTATGTTTGTATTAATAATAATTGCACACAATACAAATTACACAAAATGTAGAAAATTTCTGATAAGAATAACTACTACCACTGATGTGCCAAACTCTTCTAAAGGAATCAAGTTGTATTTCATTTGAGCAGTGTCCATGTAAAAACTCCATTAAAAACAAGCATTCTTTCTCCTTTCACACTGAAGCTTATCCCTGTAGGTAGACTGAATACAATCACAACAATGTATGGACTTGGGCAACCCAAATCCAAGAACTACCTGTGTACTGGTGCAGCACTTGGATTAACTCCTGGAAGCGGCGGCCCTTAGAGCTGAGTTTGAACATTATGTCATTGTGATGCAAGAAACTGTACACCCGGTAAAAGATGATTTTGCCCATTTCAAATGTTGCTTTTATAAAAGGATTATGGGTGCTAGAAGAGAAAGTTGGGACAATGTGTTAATAAATAACTTAAACAATGGTAAGCAAATATCTCTTTTTCTTTCCTGTCGCTGACCTGTTGATCTGGCAGTTGGTCTCCTGGCTGAAAGCACATTTCATGATTGTGTCTAAAGCCATCAAGTTGATGTGCTCAAAAACGTCTATGGTTGTGTCCTTAGTGCTGCAGATCTTCTCCCACTTATCCTGGCACAGGAGGTCAAGAGCAACATCGTCATCATCATCAAACTGTCTTTATTTAAAATAAGGGCCCCTTCCCTGGCCCTGCCCTTATGATCTAAGGGAGACAACCCTGACCCAGCAGGAACCAAAGGTCTCATGAATAAATAAGCCTCATGCTTACTCTGGGCATGCAGAAGGGGAACATGCACACAGCTGAGTGAGAAAGAGCAGGGAGCAAACTGCATTTCTAGTAAATGGCTGAGGTGAGGATCTGTGCCCTTTTAATTATTACTGTAGCTCTGCTTTCAGACAGACCACAGTTTAATAAAACAGACAATCTCTGATACAAGACCCATGATTACAAGAGTTTCACCAGGGCTTCCTCCGTCTTCATCCCCAACTTGCTAGAAATGCCACCACTACTCTCGACCACCATAACTGCACTTAAAGTTAACTTGGAACATATTCAAACACATTTTAAATTCAGAAATGGGGGACAGAGGGAAGCTGTGAAGAGGAGTGGCTGCAGGCAGCTGGCTCCCAGCCAAGCGCAGCCTGTGCCCACTTGACTTCCTCACAAAAAAAGATCTTCTAGCACTGCCTGAAATGCTTTGCCTGCCTTTTTAAAACTGTCACAAAGTCCCAAGTTGAAAATGTATTTGTCATAATAAGCACTCTTTGTGTACAAATACAAATAAAATTTAGTTCAGTCCACCCTGTATTTGTTGAGCTCCTACAGGCATAAGCTAGGTGCTAAAGAATTGGAGACCTTGAATAAAAGGCAAAGAGAGTTTTAAAACTTCTGTTGAAGAGTCAATTGTTTCAGTCAGATAAATTTCAGTAGAATTATACAAGTTCTACTGAGTAGAAATGGTGAGTTTGTAAGAACTGAGTGCTAGAAATGGTGAGTTTCTAAGAACCAAGTGGAAGGGTGAGGTTCAGAGCTTGAGGCACACTTCAGCATGGGGTAGAAGTGTGAGAGGAATCTCAGGAAAATGTGGGACTAAGAAATGAGGAGACAGAAGTGACTGCTAGAAATAGAGATAAACTCAAATACAACCACAGGCAAATCTGAGATTGTGCTGAAAGCTGAACAGCACCAGAGGCAGAACAGGACTCCCTTTTCCTTCTCTAGCCTGTGCCTTGCTGTCTCTAGCCCACAGGAATTTTCCTCTACAATATCCTCCTGTCCCTTTGGAAGGTGCAGGTCAGCTTCTAGTGATCCTCCACTGCCTACAAGAGAAAACAAATCTGCAGCCTTGATATAGACACTTATCCTGTGCTTGGGCATTAGGCAAGTCCATTCCAACCTCCAAACTTTGTTCATGCTGACTCAGTCTGCCTAGATTCTCTCATCCATATTATCTACATACTCAATTCCAGCTCATATTTCATGTTAAATCTGAGTCTTCTCTGAATCTGATGCTGGCTTCCTTACCTGCCACCTAGAGCACTTCCTGTCTGAATCTCACTACTTGGTTCTTGGTTTACTGCCTTAGCATCTCAAAATATACCTAAGACAAAGGACGTGATCTTTTTTTTTGTTGTTGTTGTTGGTATTACCCAAATACCATAACAAAGGCTTACATAGACCACCTATTGCTCAGTAAATACTTGTACATTGATTAATTTCTAGAAATCATTGACTTTTGACTTTTCACTACCCACTAGATGCCTACTGCAGCCCCTGTTGGGAGCATTTTGCAATGCACCAGAGCACTTTCCCCCTTCACTTACCAGCATCATGTTCACAGACTGGGCCATCACCTTGATATATGTTTTCAGGATGTTAAAATGGAAGGCAGGAGTTAGTAGGCGACGGTGCTGGAACCACTTGGGCCCTTCTAGACTCAATAATCCTTTTCCTTGAGAAATAAAAGACACAGACATTCATGCCATTTTATTAGTTGAGATGAAGAAGAGGAGATGAGGAACACAGACAGCATAGAGTGACTGTGGCCCACAGGTAGTCGTGAAACAGTGGAAAATCATATGTTATGATGGAGGTGAGTTTTGATGCTTACATCTGGGATGGATGTATTTAACATGATGAGAAAGAGTTTTAAAGTCAAAGTTTCAAAGCCAGTTAATATGAGAGTGCTAATCCTGAAATCACCAATTACTACCTATGTAGTAATTGAGCGAGTTACTTAACCTACCTGAGGCTTGGTTTTTCAACAATGAAGCATGACAGTAAAAACCTACTTCACTGTGTTGCTGTGCAGATGAAATGAGGATTCATACTTAAGATACCTAACCTACTCCCTAGCTTACAGTAAAGCACAAAAAAGAAATTCATCTCCTCTCCACTCCCAACCAATCCATAAAATATACTGTGAACATAAATTCACAAGGAACTAGACAAGAGTGTCCACTCTGTCCCCAGATATTCTCTCCTTGACCCCTGGTCTCTGTATGATACAAGGTGGAAACACTGATCAAGGCTAATGTGTCACAATCTTCTATTCCCAGAATAGGCAGTAAGGATTTGACTTTAAAAGAACTTTAAAGCTTATTAATAACTGACAATATTCTCTGAGTGCTTACAACATGCCAGGCTCTGATGCATCATCTGGAGCTGGTGCAGTGCTGGCCATTACATAAGTGATGAAAATATGTGTCATTTAATCCCACAATAGCCCAGCAGTGTGACTCTCACCCTCATTTTCAAAGATGAGGAAACTGAGGCATAGAGAGATTAAATGACTTCCCCAAGATTACATTAATCTAGTCCATGGGGGTGGGGAGCAGGATCCAAATCTAAATGGTTCTGAATTAAAGGCTCTATTCTTTCATTTAATTCCTTCCTTTCCTAATACAAATACCACTTGTAACACTGAAAAGTCAATAAGCAGCAAATGAACTTCAGAGCAGTGGGGCCAATATTCATTTAGATATCCTTCGTAATTAAAAAGCAATGTCCAAGCAAAACAAAGCAATGGCAGTAAACACAATGCCTAGAAGGGCTCCATATGCCAGTGAACAAACTGGTGTATAAATAGATTTGTAAAACTTATTCACGAGACATCAATAGCTTATTAATGGAGAGGCTAAGGGGAGAGGTTCCTTTATTCAGAGTAGGTTTCATTATTTTAAAACACTGCAGTTTAAAGTATAGTAAGAATTTAAAAAATGGAAACTGCTAGCAAAAATATTTAGAACACCTAAACACGATATATCACATCATGTCAACTCAGGTTTGACACACCTTGTAGTGGGGAGCTTGTGTATTTTCCAGGATTTTAGGATTTCAGTGGTGGTACAACAGGAAACAGTTCTGATATGATTATCATTTTTTTTCCCTTTTTTTTGTCTTTTTTTTTTACCAACCGGTAATGGGATCGCAACCCTCGGTGTTGCGCCCGCACTGCGCTCAGCCAGTGAGTGGGAACCGGTCTCCACATGGGATCCGAACCCTCAGCAGGAGCGCCGCCGCACTCCCAAGCAGCGCACTCTCCAGTGCGCCACCGGGCCAGCCCTACAAATACCAATTATTATGATTAAAGAGCTGCTTAATTTATCTGCTCACAAAATATTGCCAAACTGTATTTTAGAGCATAATTTTACTGATTTGCATATGGAATTAAAGAAATTCCAAAAAGAAGAAAAAATCCAAGGAAACAAGAAAGAAGAAAAGTTAAAAAAAAAAAAAAAAAAGAAAGAAAAAAAGAAAAAAGAATAGGAATGGCCAGGCTTTAGGAGAGAAATGGATGAGGAAGCTTTCTCACAAGTTCTGTTGACCTTAGAGCTCCCCTTTGACCTTCCCCTTAGATAGCTTTCAGAATAATTCTACCTTACTTTTAATGCTTTTGGATTTAGATTTGAATTTCTCAAGAATAGTCTACTATGAAAAGAGGACTTCAAGCAAGAGTGGGTTACATCTCTCATTTGCAAATACATACCAATACCCGGAATTAAGAACTTGTACACATACTGGGACTTGGGATCTGCAGAGTCAAGCAGAGGAAACAAAAGACAGCATTAGAGAGAGCCTTCGAAACCAGTTAGTCAGTGAGGGTTTCCTTCATTCGGCTGCACTACCCTCAAATAGTGAGCAAAAGGGAGCCCAGGGCTCACTCCCCGCAATTCTTGGGTACACAAACCGAGATTCATCCCTTGTTTACATTTCCTCCCACAGAAACAGATTGCCTGTTGTTGCAAAGTTTCCAGAACAGGAGTTGGGACAACATGTATGCTTTTTCATAGGCAAATTAACTATTAGAGCAGGGGCTGCAGACACCGAGTAGTGGAGCATGAATGCCTCTTGGTTTTCCTGTGAAGCCTAACGTAGAGGCGTTTAATAGCTCTTGTCCTTAGGAGGTGACCATGAGACACATCAGACCAGGGGGACTGGGAAACATGGAGACGTTCAGGGAAAGGTCGTTTTCTTTTATTAGGTTTTATTAAGGGTGATGGATACAATGGCACAGGAAAGATTAGAATACGAGACCCTCATTTTACAAAGTTGACAAAACAAAAACTAGACGTTTGGTGTTGTGTTGAGATAAGCCACAATGGATTGGGTAGGGAGGTAGATGACCAATGCCACAGAAGGGTACATAGTTGAGAAGTACGCAGAAAAGAAAACTAAAATTTGGATCACAGTCAAGAGGTTTACTGGTAAATTGATGATTTAGCATTAGGGTTTACATACTGAAGCCACAGAGGCAGAACTACTTCTGATTTCCCCTGAAGACTTGCGCTCGAGACAGGAGGTGGGTGTGGGCTGTGTTGCTGACGCTGAAGTCACAAAACCAAAAAAGGCAAAGGAAGCCCATGGCGAGTTTGGTAATGCCAGCTGGGCTTTAAGGTACACTGACTTCAGAGGACCCATGGAGTTCTGAACTAGACAAGGGACTGGGGAGGACATGGGAATCCCCTTCGGTACAGGTAGGAAACTTGTTACCTTGCCATGCATGCTCCAGTGTCTCTTAAAGGCCTAACATTAATCTTTGCTTCAGAATTCTGGGTCTTTTGCATTTCACTCCTAGGTGGATTAGATCCCTGAGATTTGCCCATTTTCTTACCTGTTCGGCTCAGAAATGTCTTTGCATAGTCTGGGTCGTAGATAAAGAAAAATGCATTAAAGGGCCCAATCCAGCAAGGGAAGGCATAAGGATATTTTTCAACAACTTCCTCAAGCTTCTCCATTTTATCCTCCTGAAGAAACTGCAGGGAAAAAAGTAAAGAAAATTAGAGAACCAGCCAGGCTGGAACGTCTCCTCTTACAGACACAATCTGAGTTCAGGGCCTGGATAAGGTTGCACAGACAGAGGAGCCTGACCCCTTTTCTGGAAGTGAGTGCACATGCTTTCTTAGAGATTTCTAAGCTTGGGAGATAATTTTCTAAACAAGGTACTGTATTTACCTTCTCAATAGAGGTATATGTTGTACCCCTAGACCAAGTCACTGTGGAATGACATATACAGTGAGCTATTTTACCAATACAGTGTGAAGTTTGCTGAGTCACACTGTTACCTGCCAATATCACACACTTAGATGAGGACTGGGGTCTGCAGGCCAAAAGAGATGTCTTTTCTATGTGGAGGCAGTTAGTCAATTGGACATGACCCACCATCCAGCTCACCATCCTTCTCCCTGTTTCTCTCTCTAATCATTGGTCATTGATTCTTTCTCACGACTTAGTAGTAAATGCTTCTTTCTAAATACTGCCTATTCTATCTATGAGGAAAATCTAATTATTTTCCCCTACAACAGTAGAATGCCCATTTATACAGAGAGAATCTTAAAAGATACAAGAGAAAAGTGTCAAGTCACCTATAAGGGAGCCCCTATCTGACTAAGAGCAGACTTCTCAGCAGAAACTCTACAGTCCAGAAGAAATAGGGCCAGAAATATAGGCCAGAACAAAATGGGATGATATATTCAAAATACTAAAAGAAAAAAACTGCCAGCCAAGAATACTGTATCCAGCAAGGCTATCCTTCAGAAATGAGGGAAAAGTAGTGTATCTTCCAGACAAAAACTGTGGGAGTTCACCACCAAATGAACAGCCCTACAAAAATCCTCAAGGGAGTCCTGCATCTGGAATCTGAAACACAATAATCACTACCACGAATACATAGGAAAGAACAAAACCCACGGGTAGAACAAAAATGCAAATGAGAAAGACAAAGAAACTAATTCTTACCACCACTAAAAGCCATAGTGACCATGTAATGACACACCTGTGCTATTTCTGATTTTAGTAATTTCAATCTTCTCTCCTTTTTTTTTTTTTTTTGGTCTGTCTAGATAAAGGTTTACAAATTTTGTTGATATTTTTAAAGAATCAACTTATGGTTTTGTTGATTTTCTCTATCGTTTTTTAATTCTCTATTTCACATATTTCTGCTGTAATCTTTGTTATGTCCTACTGATATTTGCTTTTGGTTTAGTTTGCTCTACTTTTTCTATTTTCTTAAGGTAGAAGTTTATATTACTGATTTGAGATT
This sequence comes from Galeopterus variegatus, assembly GCF_000696425.1. Taxonomy (NCBI): domain Eukaryota; kingdom Metazoa; phylum Chordata; class Mammalia; order Dermoptera; family Cynocephalidae; genus Galeopterus; species Galeopterus variegatus. The sequence goes on along the minus strand of NW_007727864.1, from coordinate 308,052 downwards.
TTTCTTATGTTTAATATAGGCATTTACAAGAACAAATTTTCTTCTAAGCACTGCATGTGCTCTGAATCCAATAAATTTTGATATGTTGCACTTTGACCTTTATCTCAAAGTACTCTCTATTTTCCCTGTGATTTTTCTTTTTACCCATTGTTTGTTTCCTTTTTGTCTTTTTTTCGTGACCGGTAACGGGATCGCAACCCTCAGTGTCACGCCCATACCGCGACCGGCAACGGGATCGCAACCCTCGGTGTCGCGCCCGCACGGCACTTAACCAGTGAGCGGACCAGTCTCTATATGGGATCCGAACCCTCGGCGGGAGGGCCGCCACGCTCGCAAGCACCGCACTCTACCGAGTGCGCCACCGGGCTGGCCCTACCCATTGTTTGTTTAAGAGAGTGTTTAATTTCCACACATTTGTGAGTTTTCTAAACTTCCTTCTGTTATTGTGGTCAGAGAACATGTTTTCTACAATCATAGTCTTTTCTTTTTTAAAGCAAAAATTTAAACAAAAAAAGGTCATGGACATATTTCCAGTATCGTTCAATTTTATTTTTCCATGAACTTTTTGAAGTACCCTTGTGTTTATATTCTGTTTTATTGATTTTCTATGCAATTTATGTTGCTTAACTTAGATATCTAATTTCTGTTCTTGATTTCTTTTTATTAAGTGGACTTGACTTGATTAGAGATTGATTTGCCTTTGAAAACTTTATTCATCTTCCTCTGTTGAAATTAATTTAACATTTGCATGCTTTTGGAAGACTTTAGATAGTTATTTCAAATAACTGTAGAGATTATAAAATAAAATATGCAAATTTTAATAAGTTTTACATCTCCAGTTTTTGTGAAAATTAGAAGCCCTACTTTCTACAGAGTATTTTGTTATTCATCTGTTATTCAGCTTATGTATCCGTAGATGAACAAATAAGTGTACATATCCTTGTTATATTTTTAAAAATGCTCCTGAATGATATATGGATCCAAGAAGAAATTAAACGGGAAATCACAAAATTTCTTGAAACTAATGAAAATAAAGACACATCATGCCAAAACCTGTGGAATGCTGCAAAGGCAGTACTAAGACGGAAGTTTATTGCAATAAACTCTTACATCAAAAGAACAGAGAGATTTCAAATAAACAACCTAATGCTACACCCCAAAGAACCAGAAAAACAAGAAATATTCAACCCCAAAATTAGTAGATGGAAAGAAATATTTAAGATAAGAGGAGAACTAAATGAAATAGAAGCCCCCCAAAAGATCAACAAAACAAAAAGTTGGTTTTTGAGAACATAAACAAAATATGCTAACTAAAAAAAGAAGACCCCAAAAACAAAAATGAAAAAGAAGATGTTATAATCAATACCACAGAAATACAAAGAATTAATAGAGACTACTATCATAAACAACTGTATGCCAACAAATTTGAAAACCTGGAGGAAGTGGATAAATTTATTGACACATACAAACTACCAATACTCAACCAAGAAGAAGTGAAAAACCTAAACAGACCAATAACAAGCAATGAGATTGAATCAGTAATCAGTAGTCTCCCAACAAAGAAAAGCCCAGGACCGATGGCTTTACTGCTGAATCCTACCAAACCTTTAAAGAGGAATTAACACAAATTCTATTTAAACTATTCGGAAATATTGAAACAGAGGCCATTCTCCCAGACTCATTTTATGGTACCAGCATCACCCTGATACCAGAATCAGACAAAGGTACAACAACAACAACAAAACTATAGGCTAATATCTTTGATGAACGTAGACACAAAAATCCTCAATAAAATATAACCAAATAGAATACAGCAACACATCAAAAAAATTATACACTTGTCAAGTGGGATTCATCTCAGGGATGCAAGGATAGATCAACATACGCAAGTCAGTAAGTGTGATACACCACATCAACAAACTCAAGGGCAAAAACCATATGATCATCTCAATAGATGAAGAAAAAGCACTTGACAAAATTCACCATTTCATGATAAAAACTCAGCAAATTGGGTACAGAAAGAAAGTATCTCAACAAAATAAAAGCCATATATGAAAACCCACTGCCAGTATCATCCTGAATGAGGAAAAGCTGAAGGGTTTTCCCTTGAAAACAGGAACACGACAAGGATGCCCACTCTCACCACTCCTATTTAATATAGTATTAGAAGTACTAGCCCAAGCAGTCAGGCAAGAGAAGACTGTAAATTAGTCCGGCCACTATGAAAAACAGTATGGAGTTTTCTCAAACAGCTACAGATAGATCTACCATACGATCCAGCAATCCCACTTCTAGTATACACCCAAAGGAATGGAAATCATCATGTTGAAGGGATACGTGCCCTCTCATGTTCATAGCAGCTCTATTTGCAATAGCCAAGATATGGAACCAACCCAAATGTCCATCAATGGATGACTGGATAAGGAAAATGTGGTATATATACACTATGGAATACTACTCAGCCATAAAAAAAAAAAAGAATGAAATTCTGTCATTCTCAGCAACATGAATGAACTTGGAGAAAATCTGTTAAGCGAAATAAGCCAGGCACAGAGGGATAAATACCACATGTCCTCACTCATAAGTGGAAGCTAAGAGAAAAAGAAGAAAGGAAAGAAAGACCACAGTGGTGTGTTGGATGTGCAGAGGGAGAGAACATACCCAGGGTTTCTGGTGGGTATGGGTTAGGGGAGCAGGGGTAGGAAGATTGGGAAGTTTGGATGGCGAGCATGGAAAATAATTGCAATTTGTGGTAATGGGCATGCTGGTAGGATTAATTTGATCATAACATCTTGGGCACAGGTGGTGACAGTCAGCTTTATACCCCATAAATATGCATAATTAATAAAAGAAAAGAAAGAGAACCCAGATTGAAAAAGATGAAGTGAAATTGTCCCTGTTTGCATATGACATAATCCTATATATAGAAAATCCTAAAGCCTCTACAAAAAAACTCTTAAGAGTTGATAAATGACAACTTTCAGTAAAATTGTAGGATACAAAATCAACACTCAAATATTGGTAGTGTTTTTATACTCTGACAACAGAGTAGCAGAAAAAGAAATCAAGAAAGCTAGCCCATTTACAATAGCCATACACAAAAAATACCTAAAAATAAATTTAACCAAGGAGGTGAAAGATCTCTATAATAAGAACTATAAATCACTGTTGAAAGAAATTAAAGAGGATACAAAAAGATGGAAAGATATTCCATGCTCTTGGACTGGAAGAATTAACATTGTGAAAATGTCTATACTACCCAAGGTGATCTACAGATTAAGTGCAATCTCCATCAAAATACCAGTTATATTCTTCACAGAAATAGAAAAAAAAAACCCTAACATTCACATGCAACAACAAAAAATAGCCAAAGCAGTCCAGAGCAAAAAAAAATAAAGATGGAGGTATAACACTCCCTGACTTCAAACTATGCTACAAAGCTATAGTAGCCCAAACAGCATGGTACTGTCATAAAAACAGACACTTGAACCAATGGAATAGAATAGAGAGCCCAGAAATCAGCCCACAAACTTACAGCCAACTGATCTTCTACGAGGGCACCAAGAACCTACATTGTGGAAAAGGCTGCCTCTACAATAAATAGTGCTAGGAATACTGGACATTCACATGTGGGAGAATGAAAGCAGACCCGTACCTCTTGCCATATACCAAAATCAACTCAAAATGGATTGAAGACTTAAATGTAAAACCTGAAACTATAAAACTCTTAAAAGAAATCATAGGAAAAACAGTTAAGGAAGTAAGAAGAGGCAGACATTAAGAATATGACCCAAGGGCCAAGCCCGTGGCGCACTCGGGAGAGTGCGGCGCTGGGAGCGCAGTAGCGCTCCCGCCACGGGTTCGGATCCTATATAGGGATGACCGGTGCACTCACAGCGCTCACTGGCTGAGGGCGGTGCAGCCAGTCTCAAAAAGGACACACACAAAAAAAGAATATGACCCAAGAAGCACAGGCAACTAAAGGAAAAATAAACAAATGGGATTATATCAAACTAAAACATTCTGCGCAGCAAAAGAAACAACAGAATGAAAAGACAACCTACAGAGTGGGAGAAAATATATGCAAACTATTCATCTGACAAAGGGTTCGTATTCAAAATATACAAGGAATTAAAACAACTTAGTAAAAAAACAAATGACCTGATTAAAAAATGGGCGAAGGAGCTAAATAGGCATTTCTCAAAGGAAGATAGATATACAAATGGCCAATAGACCCATGATAAAATGCTTAACTTCATTCAGCATCAGGGAAATGCAAATCAAAACCACACTGAGATATCATCTCACCCCAGCTAGACTGGCTGTTATCAAAGTGACAGAGAATAACAAATGCTGGTGAAGGTGCAGAGAAAAGGGAACCCTCCTACACTGTTGGTGGGACAGTAAATTGGTGCAGCCATTATGGAAAATGGTATGGAGATGCCTCGAACAACTACAGATAGAACTGCCATATGATCTAGCAATTCCACTGCTGAAAATAAACCCAAAGGAATGGAAATCATGATGTCAAAGGGATACCTGCATCCCCATGTTTATCACAGCTCTATTTACAATAGCTAAGACTTGAAAGCAACCTAAATGTCCATCATCAGACAAGTGGATAAGGAAAATGTGGTATATATACACTATAGAATAGCACTCTGCCATAAAAAAGAATGAAATACTGCCATTTGTGGCAACATGGATGAAATTAAGAAAATCATATTAAATGAAATAAGCCATGCACAGAAAGGGAAATACTGCATATCTTCACTCATAAGTGGGAGCTGAAAAAGAAAGAAAGATACAAAAATCACAATAATACATTGAACTTTCAAAAGGAGAGAACAGAACTGAGGTTACCAAAAATGGAAAAGGTGGGAGGTAGAGTAGGGGGTAAGGGAGGAATTGATAAAGGGACAAGAAAAATGATTACATCATATAAAGTTGAATATACTAATTATCCTGATTTGAGCATCACATATTCAACTCCCTACCCCAAAATATGTACAATCAACATTTTACAACAAAAAATAAATAGAAATATAAGAAAGGTGAGATCTTCTCCCTCATGGAAATTATATCCTAATATGAGTATTGATTGCTTAGGTCAAAAATTGTCACGGACACCCCCAGCCACATGAAAATATTTGGTCACACTTTTAGTGACTCCCAACTAAACAAAAAGGATAGAAAGCTATTGTGAATTCTGTAATATATATAAGTTAATTTACACTTCTTCATCCCCATAGCAGCATCTAAATACATTGGGAAATAGGTACTACACATATATTGGGAACATTATTCAGAAATGTTCAGAAAATGCATAGTGCCCCCATGATAGTAATAGCTAATATTTATTAAGCACTGCTGTGATTTAGGTGCTGCTTAGTGCTTTCCATGTTTTATGTTATTTAATATTTACATCAGGAACCCTGTGAAGCAGATACAATTACAATTCCCATTTTACAGATGAAGAAATTGAGCCTTAGAGACTAAGTTAAATAATCTTTCAAAGATTGTAAAGCTGGCAACCAGTAGCAAGGACTCAAATTTAGGTTTAACTCTGGAGCCCAAGTGCTTTGCTATGTAGCTACACAGGTTTTTCCTGCATTGCATCCAAGTACACACACACACACACACACACACACACACACACACACACACACACACACCCCTGTACATACATTGTAGGTTTCACATACTGGCTGGGATTCATTGACTTACTAAAAAAATAGCAAACCACGTGGCCTATTCTATACAGTCAATAGATCTTTGAATAAATGAATTTATTTAGCACCTAATATATTTGTGCATTCAGGAAATGTTTATTGAGCTACTACTGTGCAGCAGAAATTGTCCAAGCACTGGGTTTATAGTTGTGAACAAGGACCTTCCCCTCACAGATTTTATATTAGTTGTAGGTAGATAATAAACCAACAAGCTAAAGAGTACACAATGTGGTGTCAGAGAGTAATAAATGCCAAGATAATAAAAACAGCATTAGGGAATAGAGAGTACTGGAGGCCTATTTTAGTTTGAGTGGTCTGGGCAGGCCTCTCTCAGGAGATAACATTTGCTCAATAGCTTGAATAAAGTTCAGGGAGAGCATTCTAACCATAGATGATCCTGTTCAAAGTTCTCAGGGAAGAATATGATTGTTACGTTTCAGGAATAGTGAGAAGACCAGTGTGACCAGAAGAGAGCAAGAAATGAAATTTCCTGTCTTGCAGGGACCTTTCCCACCACACACCTTTTCCTTTTGGAATGTTATGAGTATACTTAAAATGTTACTGTCTGTGTAAAATAGTTCCATCCTTTTCTTGTGACTTTCTGAGTGGTGCATTGAAAGGAACCTGACCTGGGTTAATGGGCAGGGTTGGTAATGTTAGCTTGATATGTCAACCATCTCAAATCTATAGTGCCCTCTCAAAAACATGAAAAATAATTTAATTACAATGAAGAGAGAATATGAGCTATAAAACACTATGAATGCAATAAATAATCTGTAATAAAATTAAAACACAATAGTACCAGAAAGAATAAAACACTCAGGAATAATTTAACCAAAAAAACCCGCAAAACTTATACTCTTAAAACTACAAAACATTGTTAAAAAAGTTAGAGGAGACTTAAATAAATGGAAAGACATCCCATGTTCATGGATTGAAAGACTTAATATTGTTAAGAGGGCAGTACTCCCCAAATTAACCTATAGTTTCAGTGAAATTCCTATGAGAATCCCAGCTGATTTCTTTGTAGAAATTGGCAGGTTGATCCTGAAATTCTCATACAAACTCAAGGATCCAGAACGGCCAAAATAATTTTGAAAAAGAACAAAGCAGGAAGACACACTTCCTGATTTCAAAGCTTACCACAAAGCAACAGTAATTAAAGCAGTGTGGTACTGGCATAACAATAAATATATAGGTAAATGGAACAGAATTGAAAATTCAGAAATAGACCTTCATGTTTATGGTCAATTGATTTTTTTTTTTTTTTTTTGTCTTTTTCGTGACTGGTAAGGGGATCGCAACCCTAGGCTTGGTGTTGCCCACACCGCGCTCAGCCAGTGAGCGCACCGGCCATTTCTATATAGGATCCGAACCCGTGGCGGGAGCGTCACTGTGCTCCTAGCGCTGCACTCTCCCGAGTGCACCACGGGGTCGGCCCAATGGTCAATTGATTTTGACAAGGGTGCCAAAATGATTCAATGGGGACAGAATAGTCTTTTCAACAAATGGTACTGGGACAACTGCATATCCTCAGGCAAAACAATGAAGTTGGATCACTACCCCACAAAATATACAAAAAGTAACACAAAATTGATCAAAGACCTAAATGTAAGAGCTAAAACTACAAAACTCTTAGAAGAAAACATAGGATTTGACAACAGGTTCTGAGATATGACAGCAAAAGTGAAAAACACAAAAGAAAAAATAGATAAATTGGACTTCATTAAAATTAAAAACTTTTGTGCTCCAAATGACACTACTGAGAAAGTGAAAACACAAGTTGTGAGAATATATTTGAAAATCATATATCTGTACCTAGAATATATGAAATACTCATAACTGGAATACATGAAAAAAAATTACAAGTGGGCAAGTGATCTGGATAGACATTTTTCCAAAGAAGATATACAAGTGGCCAACATGAAAAAATGTTCAATATCATAAGCCATCAGGAAAATACAAATCAAAACCACAATGAGATAACACTTTATATCTACTAGGGTGGTTGTAATAAAAAAAGGCAGATAATAACAAGAATTGAAAAGCATGTAGAGAATTGGAGACTTCATACACTGCTGGCAGGAATGTAAAATAGTTGTCACTTAGAAAAACAGTCTGGCAGATCCTCAAAAAGTTAAACATAAAGTTATCATTTAACCCAGCAATTCCACTCCTAGGTATGTATGTATGTATGTATGTATGTATGTATGTATGTATGTATGTATACACCCCCCCACACACAAATTTCCTAGAGTAGTAAAACCAAATGCCCATACAAAAGCTTGCTCACAAATATTCATATTTTTCCTGACAGTCAAAAAGTGGATGGGCCGGCCTGGTAGCGCACTGCTACAGTGCGCTGCTTGGGAGCGTGGCGGCGCTCCCGCCGAGGGTTCAGATCCCACATACAGACCGGTTCCCGCTCACTGGCTGAGCGAGGTGTGGGAGCAACACCGAGGGTTGCGATCCCGTTGCCGGTCCCAGTCCGGTCCGGGCGCAACACTGAGGGTTGCGATCCATTGCCAGACACGAAAAAAGACAAAAAGGAAAAAAAAAAAAAAGGGGAAAGAACCCAAATGTCCATCAAGTGATGAATGGATAAAGAAAAAGTGGCATAAGGTGGAATATTATTTAGCTATAAAAAGGAATGAAGTACTAACACATGCTGCAGTATGGATGAACCTTGAAAACTTCGTGCTAAATGAAAGATGCAATCACAAAACAATATGTTGATTCCATTTACATGAAATATGCAGAATAGGCAAATTTTAGAGACAGAAAGTAGATTAATGATTGCCTATGGGCGGGGAGGGGGACTTATGTAGTGATAGCTAGAGGATATAGGTTTTCACATGTGTAGTTTTTTTTGAGGTGACAAAAATGTTCTAAAATTGACTGCAGTTATGGTTGCATAACTCTGTGAATATACTAAAAATAATTTAATTGGACTTTTTAAATGGGTGTATTGTATGATGTATAAATCATATCTCGATAAAACTGTTAAAAACTACAATGAAGCAATCTTTTACCAGATGATAGAATATAGCATTGGTTTCAGTGAAGAATGGGATTTGTTTTAACAGTGGACTGGTATGTGACTGAAAGCCAAACCGAAGAGCATAGACAGAACAGAAAAAAGGAAGATACAGAATACCAGGTACTGGGGGCATGGAGCTAAGACAGGTTTCTGCCTGACATTGTAGTGGTCACAGTCTACTGGTAGAACTTAGGTTTCATTTAACAAACACTTATATAGCACTTACTGCCTGCCAGACATGGTTTTAGTTCTTTCCAAATATTCAACAGGTTTATCCTCTGAACAATCAGTGATACATCAGTAATTACATAACATGTAAATAGGCTAATTATTTCAAGTAGAAGACAAAAATTTTCAGACTGTATTAAATAACTATATACTGCTGACAGAAGGCACATCTAAATATAAAGGCTCAACAAGTTTAAAAATAAAGGACAGAAAAAATATGCCATTAAATACTAGCAAAAGAAATCTGCTAAAGTATCAGAAAAAGTAAACTATAAGGCAAGAAATCTTGCTAGATATAAACAAGGACATTTTATAAGTAAAAAGGGTTAGTCTACCAAGAAGATATCATAATTTAAAAGATGTATGTACAATATACTATAGCTCGAAAATTGATAAAGCAAAAGTGGACATTAGAACTAAAAGAATAAAGAAATTCACAATCAGAGTGGAAGACTTAACACAGTACTACTCATAGCATGATCCACAGACCAGTCCATAATGAGATAATTACAGAAATTGAGCGTAAGTGTTTAGAAAATTTTGTAGCAACCTGACATTATTGTAATTTCTTACTATTTTTCATCAGTGTAAAAGTCTACACCAGATTGGAGGTAACTGGTTCTTCACCACAGATGGCTTGAGAAGCATTGCTTTAACCCATCACTCTCAGTAGCTGGTAGAACAGATTTGTTGGGCCACTTTCAGTTTTTCCTACTCATGATTGACTGCTCCTTCTTAATTCCAGATTCTGGAAGGCATGGGGATGGAAATCAAACTCTGGTGAGAAAAAGAGTAAATAGAAGTTGAGAATGAGAAGTTTAGAAAAAGTCAATTAGGTCGAATGAAAAAAATGTTAACATATAGAGCAGTAACTTAAAGAGGTGGCAGTTTAAAGAAAGAGCTGGTTCAACCCCAGGTCTCTTCCCTCTTCCCATGCAACAATCCCTTAAGTTTCACAAGAGATCAGAGGTTAATCTTCTAGAGAAACTAAACCAGGTGGCTTTGGGACTAAAAAAACCCCAAGCATTGTGAGGGCAAGTGTGAAGCACTGGACTAAAAATAGGGGATTAGGTGAAGGATTGCCTAACACGTGATTAGATTTTCTAGCTCCCTTTCTTTCCCTGCTTCCAGAATGCCAGCAGTCACCTGGCATCTTCCTAAGTAGAAGAAAGGCAGAATCTTCCCTAAGAAACAGAAGAAAGATACATATCTCAGGTCATCCAACAGGTTTGCTATCAGAACGCTCTCCACAAAAGTTCTCACTGTGTGTGCAAGACTTCCAAACATCCTTAGTGCTCCACTCAACAGCACTTGCATTTTGAGGCTTTCCCTCTTCCTATTCTTGGGAACTGACACTATGTGAGCTAGGCCAGGCTTGCCAGCTAGTCTGTTGATAGAAAATGGAACAGGTGGAAGAGAACCAAAGCACTCAAAATGGCAGCCAACCTTTACTTAACCCAGCAGCTAATCGCAGGTGCCCAGCCAAAGTCAACTGATCCTAACCTAGAACCGAAAAACCTCATAGCCTAGCCCAGCCCAGACTGCCGACCCACAGAATCATGGGCTAAGTAAATGTTGTTGTCTTAAGCCACTAAGTTTTAGTGTGGTGTTTTTATGTGTCATAAGGCAATTGATGTAAGAACAACTGGATAATAAGACAGAGCTCTTGGAAATTAAAATTATGACAGCCAGATTTTTTTAAAACATGTTTTCAGTAGAAATTATAGGAAGATAAAACCAAACAGCAAAGATTTTTTAAATATAGGGATTCAATCCAGTAGGTCCAATATCCACCCGATAGGGGTCCCAGAAAGAGAGAAGAGAAAAATTGAGAGGCGGAAGGAAAAGAGAAGGAAATATCAAAGAAATTGTAGTATTCACTGTTGGGGGATTGTCTATAACTCTCCATCCTTACCACTTTAGTGCACACCATAACCTGCACCTGCATTTATTAACCTGAGGGCTTTCCCTGGCCACTGGAGCCTGCTTTGCTGCCTGCATAACAGGCCAGAAATGCTGGGGATTTAACACCTACCTCACCCCCCACCCTCCAGGAGCAGCCTTACACTAATGACTGACAGGAGCTGGTTTAAAAATACCCCAGTTCCCTTATTCTTCAGGTGGGATAACTCTAAGGAATATACACTGGCTAATAGAGTCCCCCAATGGGATTAAACTCATTATCCATAGTAATTACTTGCTTGAGAACAACCCTGTTGTCTGTCCTCCCATTTCTATCTCACTCCCCAATCTTCTACCTAAGTTTCCTGGTGCCATCCCCAAAATAAACTACTTGCTTTTGAATCCTTGTCTCACAGTCTTATTCTGGGGAAACCTAAATTAAGACAAAAATTAAACATAAAAAAACTCATGAACATGAGTTTCCACATTGAAAAGATTGTCTACCAAGTGTCAGGCACAATAAATGAAAAAGCGTCACACCTAGGCACATCATAATTAAATTTCAGAACACCAGAGGCAAAGAGAAGACCTTAAAACTCTACAAAGATGGAGAGAAAAAGGATACATCATAAGGATGAAGAGTTAGGATCAGGACACCGAAAGCACAGGAAATAAAAGCAAAAATTAAAAAGTGGAATTATGTTAAACTGAAAAACTTTTTTAGAGCAAAGGAAATAATCAACAGAATGAAAAGGCAGCCTCCAGATTAGGAGAAAATAACTGCAAACCACATGAGGGGTCTTCAAAAAGTTCATGGAAAGATTTATATTTTCTTTTAATTCTATTTTTCTGCAAACTTTTTGAAGTATCTTTGTATATCTGATAAGGGTTAAATATCCAAAAAATATAAGGAACTCATACAACTCTATAGCAAAAAACAAATAACCCAATTAAAAAATGGGCAAAGGACCTGAATAGATATTTCTCCAAAGAAGACACACTAACGGCCAACAGGTATATGAAAAGGTGGTCAACCTCACTAATCAACAGGGAAATGTAAGTCAAAACCACAATGAGATACCATCTCATACTTATTAGGGTGGCTTTTATCAAAAAGATAAGAAATAAGAAGTGTTGGCTAAGGTATGGAGAAAAGGGAACCCTTGTACACTATTAGTGGGAATGTAAATTGGTGCAGCCATTATGGAAAACAATATGGACATTGCTCAAAAAATTAAAAATAAAACTACCATATAACCCAGAAAAAATTAAAAATAGAACTACCATATAACCCTCTTCTGGATATATACCCAAAGTAAAGGAAACCACCACCCTGTTAAGATATCTACACCTCCATGTTTATTGCAGTATTATTTACAAGAGCCAAGATGTGAAATCATCCTAAGTGTCCATCAACAGACAAATGGCTAAAAAATTGTGGGATACATGTTATTAGATATAGAACATTATATGTAGAATATTATTCAGGCTTAAAAAGTTGCCATTTGTGACAACACAGATGAACATGTAGTATATTATGCCAAGTGAAATAAGCCAAACATAGGAAAGAAATACCACATAATCTCACTTATACGTGCAGTCTTAAAAAAAATTGAATACATAGAAACATAGACTAAAATCTTTGAGGAGGGGCACGTGGCAGAGGGGAAGGAATATGTAGGTCAAAGTGTACAAAGTTGAAGTTATATAGGATGAGTAAGTCTAGAGATCTAAGGTATAACATGAGTACTGTATTTAATAATGTTATATTATATAGAGTTTGCCAAGAGAGTAGATTTTATTCACTCTTACCACAGGTGGAGAAAAAAAGGAAAGGAAAAAAGAAAGGTAGCTATATGAGATGATAGATATGTAGATTTGCTTGGCTGTAGAAATCACTTCACTATGTATATGTACATGAAGATAAGTATATCAAAACTTCATGTTGTACACCTTAAATAAATACAACAAAACAGAGTAAGAAAGTATCCAAATTTTCAACAGCCATCCCCAAAGCTAAAGACAATGAAACAATGTTTTCAAAATTCTGAGATTAAACAATTTCCAAAGTAGAATTCTACACCCAGCCAAACTATCATTCGAAGTTTGAAATCAGAATAAATTTACAGCCATTCAGGAGCTCAAAAAATTCACCTGACATTCCTTCTCTTATTCCCAAGAAACTGCATATAAAATAATTAAATAAATCAGAAACAGAAGAAGACCTAGTATTATCCAGGAGACAAGAGAAATGATGCAGGCCAGCATCAACGGGAACTCATGGAACATCTGTGTACCAGGCCTAAAGAGTAACCAGTCCAGATTGGAACAGGAGGAAAGGTCTGTGGAAAAAATGCCTCCACAAAAGTATATGGACAGATTTATTATTTGGTATTTTTGAATATTTAAAAATATTATTGAGATGTGTTTGACACATCTATTAAAGCATGTTGAAAAATAGTGATAGATATTGAAAAACTAAGCAGATGAGGAAAGGAGGAAGTTAACACCAGGGGGCTGGGAGGAAAGCTGTATGAGAAAAGGAACAAAATCAAAGGGGACCATTTAGATCAGCAGTAAATAAGATTTACATAATCAAAATAATATAAATACTAATTTTTCTATTTAACCAAAAAATACAATGTAACTACATTGGCATAGTGGAAGGTGAACTGTAAGTGATGACCTGTCATAGAGAAGTTCATAGCGGGATGTCTAAAATTATTAAAGTAATAAATGCAATACAGTAATATTATTTTACAAGTAAAATTTTAAATACCAGGAGATACAGATAAAAAAGTTGAAAGTGGCTGCTTTAGGGAAGAAGGACTAGAAAGTGCAGCAAGGACGGGAACACCCTCCCTATAAGATTCTGCTCAGCCCTTCCCAACTTCTTTCCTGTCCTGGACTGAAATATATACTTTCCTCCAAGATTCTCTTCCTCACAGGCCTCTATCAAAGCACTCATTACCCTGTATTTTCATTTTCTCTTTGTGGCCTAAGTGCGCACCTGCCTTGGGTCCTTTGAGGGCTGGGACTCATCTTTCTCTTTGTAATCCTAGTACCTATCACACAACTGCCACTCAAAGTTGGTTGCATGAATGAAAAAATGAACCTGGGGTGGGAGTAGATCTAGAGAACAGGAGAGACCCAAATGTAACGGTCTCCCTCTACTTTACAAATTTCAGTCAATCGATATTTCTTGAGTGGTTAGCTGGGGCTGCTCCCTACTTCATGAGAATCTTAGGAAAAGCAAGTATTCTCTGGTTAGAATGGACTAAGGGTGCCAACTGCTGTGTTCGATTTTGCATATTTTCAAAAAAATAAAAATGTATTATTAAAAATTAAAAAGTATTATTAAGAAGTATTATGTAGAATGACATACTATTTTTTAAGCAATACATGTGGAGGCTTTTTACAATGCAGCCCATAAATGTAAGAGATTGGTGAAGCAATTAGAGACAGACCTGAGTTACACCTCGCTTTCTTTTTCAACATCCAGGCTACTTAAGTAGTTTCCTCCCAGTCCCCAAAGCTTCCTCCCTCACTAAAGAGCCCTTTCCCTGTAGCGCTGCGGTTCAGCGAGTCTCTAGAGTGATGTGAAGCTGCTGAGAGCCACAGGCTGGGCCCCGTAGGTCTGTGCAGGAGGGAGGCTCGGGAGGCAGGGAAGGCAGCAGCCTCCGCACAGCCCGCCGGTCTCCTCTGCAGCCTCCGCCTCCGCCCCTCCCTTGCATCTACCTTCTGGTGCCCGTGGAACCAGTGGGTGGGGGGCGCGGGGAAGGCGCGCAGGTCCCGCAGCAGCCGCTGCCTCCGCAGGTAGAGCTTGATGGCCTGCAGCAGCCCCAGGGCCAGGCCGAACGCGAACGCCAGGTAAAAGGGCCGCGTCCAGTGCGCCTCCAGCCACGAGGACTCCATCGCCGTGCGCAGCGCCGGCTGCGCGCGGTCTCGGGCGGTCGGGGCGAGGGTGCGCTTTCTCTAGCCCAGAGCTGGCGGGGGTCGCCCAGCCTACAGCCTCGCTGAGCCCTCCACGAAGCTCCCTGTTCCCGGGGGAGGAGGAGGAGGAGCAGAGGGAGGGGCGGCTCAGGCCGGGCAAGAGGAGGCAGGCGTGGTCCTGGATTTCCACCCCTTGTCAACTGCTGCCCGCTTTCACTCACGCAGACTTCTTATACCCGCCTGGAGTGTCATATGTGAAGCGTGACAGTTCGTAATCACGGAAGAGCTGAATGTAGATTTTTGAAATAATGCCAAAGCTGAGGCCATTGCTTTTCTTCTTTGTCATAAATAAATAATAAACTGCTATGCAAAAAGACCTTTCCAGCTCTGGAATTCTATCAAAACCCTCAGGGGCTTGGGTGGGGGGAGGTGTATGATCATTATACTTATACGGTGTGGCCTGCCCAACGGCGTGCTGGTAGATGTTTTACACGATATACCTACGTCCACCATGGGCTATCTCAAGTTGCCAGTACCGGGGCACTGGACATTGAATAGGGAACAGATGCATAGTAGCATACCATTACATAGTATTTCCACCATAACCTGCAATCAGGGCCTGCTATATAATTTATGGATCCCAGTGCAAAATGAAAACGTGGAATTAAAAATTTATTAACAGTTTGAAAATGAGGACAGCAGTGAGTTAAACCAAGCATATGCCTTTCTGATTTCAGGACCCTGAGTGATGGCTCGGGTCCCACATCTGTGAAGACAGACCTGGATACAAGAGACATAAATGACCTCAAGGGCACAGATAATAGTAAAATACAATAAAATAATTTAAAATGAATGAGTTTTTAGAATTTATTACCTATCAGGTGGTGAGCTAAGATTTGACAGGCCTGACTTCCCAAATTGCTGTTCTCGGCTTTCTTTATAGTTATTGCCCACAATTCATTCATTTATTCACTTATTTATGCTAAGACAGGCACATGTCTGGTGTTGGATTTATATCCCTGAACAATAAACCCAACCTCTGCTGCAATTCCCTATTCTCCTCCCTGTCAGTCCCCTCCCCTCAAGCCACCCGGCTGGAGTCCTGACCCCAGTGTCTGGAGTCAAATTTTATTTAGCAGGTAAGGTGTTAAGACAGACTCCAGGGGTGGTGACTTCATCTGGACCAAGTACTGGCCCCTCACGTATTCCATAATGCCACACACAGCAAATGTTTCAGCTCCTTCCTCCCTAGACCTTCCCACCTCCTGTCTGCCCTTATTCCTCAACCAGATCTTGTTATTTGACAGTATCTCAGAATTTTCTTGTTTACTCAGTTTCTTCTGGGTAACTTGTAGTATTTTAGTTTTTCAGATTCTTCCACTGGGCCCTGATCTTTCCCCAAGTCATGGTGGGCATGTGGTGCCCTCCTGTACCTGCACGGTGACAGGGCTGAAGACCTTAGAACCATCCCCTGCCCTCAGGATTCTGGCTAGTCTCAGCTTTGTGACATCTAGCCTGTCCTTGCCCCTGGGTCCTTTGTGCTGACTCAGGAATAGTAGGATGTGGTTGATGAACTTCTGGTTAGTTCTCTTGGGAGGGTCAGAGCCCGGGTACTGCCTTGCTGGCCCACTCCAATCCAGACCCTTGCTGGTGGTGTGAAACCCTCTGAGTCTTTTGCAGTCCATTCAGTAACCCCTCTGTTCTAGGCCAACGTGTCCCCATCCAGCACCATTCCATGACTTTCTGTGGATAGCAAAGGAATTTAGGGACTTTTTGTACTATACACAGGAACCTAAGAGAGGCTCAAAGGTGTTAGCTCAGGCCTTCTCTCCGTTTAACTGCTGTTTTCACTCTGGTTCCTCTCAAAAAGGAAGCAAGCCAAAATCCCCAGTGCTCTCAACTTTACCTTCTATCTATCCAAAATCCCCACTCCCAGGATTTTAGCCTAGAGGGGAAAAGTCAGGTACTCTCCTGACCACTGGCTTCCCAACTTCTGCCACTTCTTGCTTTAGTCCACCAGGCTGCAAGAGGCGTGCTTTCCCCGCAACCACCATTTCATAGGGTAGAAACATTCCTTATGTTACTGCCTGTGTTCTCTCTATCCCTGATTGAGATCTATAATCTATTCCAACAAGGCATGCTAATGGGAAATAAGGAATTTTTAAAATCATTATTTTGGCTTTCAATACTTGATACAACTCAAAAATCCTATTTTGGAGACCAAAAGCAGAGCAGTGACTCCATTGTTGTCTTGGCATTCCTCCTCAAATGTCCACTGAATTGAATTTTCTTGGCTACAGTACAGAGGATGGGAGGTGCTGAAAGAGCCCCAGCCACACAGGTAGTGGTGCCTCTAGATAGAAACGAGCCCCGCGAGATGCCTGGGAGGAGTCCTGCACCTCTCCCAGTGCTCATCTGATGACCCCTTCCATATCAGACTCAAAAGACAAGAAGTGAAGGGCATCAGGGAGCCGCCTTAATACTGCACAGAAAACCATACATTTGTCTACAAATTAGGCAGGGCAAGGTAACTTTTGACTGAAATTATAACTCAGTATGGCAACACATATCTTTGATCCATTAAAATGTGGAAATATATTATTACCGAATAATAAATGAATTTTGCTACATAAAGTATTTTGAAATATGGAACTAGATGGTTAAAAATCTGGCAGTTTGTAGAGATGGATCTCAGGATAGCATTGCAGTCCTCCACATGGGATTCCAGAGACTCAGTGCTCTCTGCTTCGCTCATTTGCTCGGTTAGTAAACATGTGCTGAACATTGACTGTGTCCCAGACCTTGTGCTGGGTACATGCTGGCACCTCAGAGTATAGTGGGGAGATGAACTGATATACTCTTAACGTAGCCATAATATAAAGCCATGCTGATTTGCATAGCAGGCAAAGGAGAGAGTAATGAACCCTAGCCAGGTGAGGAACAAATGCTGAAAAAGTTTCATAGTTGAAGAGATGCTTTCATCCATTTGTTCATTTATTGAGTGGATGTTTACTGAGCACTGAACTCATGCCATGCATTGGGTTGAGTGCTGGGGATGCAGTGTTAAGCAAAATAAACAGGCCCTGCCTTCATGTGGTGTAGAGTCTAGTGGAGCTATGCCTTAAAATGTCAGAAGGTATCCTTTAGGTGGACAACTGTGTGAACAGAGCATGACATAGCCTGAGCCAACTGGATTGTGAGAGTTGTTCAGCATGGCTAGACCTTTAAATCTCAGAGGGCAGTGTGGGTGCTAATACCACATGTAGAGCAAAAGTCAGATCATGAGAACTTAGTAGGCCAAACTCCAGTTAAGGAGTTCAAACTTTACTTTAGGCCAAGGGAATCGTTAGATAGTAGATCACTCTGAAAGTTATCTGGAAGATAGCAATGGCAGTAAATACTTATCATTGTGTACTTACTCAGTGCCAAGAACTATTCTAAGTGATTTACATGTGGTAATTTATTTAATCCTCATTTTACACATATGGAGACTGAGACACAGAGAGATTGTGAAACTTGCCCAAGGACATCAGTGACTAAGAAATGGGGTCAGGATTTGAATCCAGGCAGTCTAACTCCAGACCTGAAATTTTAATATTTATGAGAATAAATTGGGGTGGGGGAGCAGTGAGACTGACACTAGGGAGACCAGTTCTAATGCTATTGCAATATTCAGATAAGATATGATCGTGGCCTGGACTGGGGGACTGCAGTGGGACAGAGAGGCCAGAATGGGGAAGAGATTTTTTTTTTATTTTAACAAGGAAAGAAATTTGTTTTACTTTAAGTACATAGCCATGGTGGTAATTTTTCCTTTAATAGAAGAAAAGAAAGTATAAAAGGTTTAATTATCTTATTCCTTTTTACTCCTATTATACCCCAGCTACCTAACTCAAGCTAATTCCACACAGATTTGTTTTGCTCTTTGGTAGATTTAGGATGGCAGAGCTGGGTGACTATATATGTGTGTGTGTGTGTGTGTGTGTGTGTGTGTATACACATTTTTTTTAACTTGTCTGATTTTAATTTGGTTTTTGTTTTTTAATTTCAGGGTACTTCATTTTTTTCCTCATTTTTTATTGTGGTAAAACATATATAACATAAGGATTGCCATTTTAAGCATGTTAAAGCATGTAATTGTGTGGAATTAGTTACATTCATGATCCTGAATAACCACTACCCCTATCGAAATGCAAATCAAAACCACACTGAGGTACCATCTCACTCCAGTTAGAATGGCAAAAATCCAAAAGACTGTGAATGATAAATGCTGGCGAGATTGTGGAGAAAAAGGAACTCTCATACATTGTTGGTGGGACTACAAAATGGTGCAGGCTCTATGGAAAATGGTATGGAGGTTCCTCAAACAATTGCAGATAGATCTACCATATGACCCAGCTATCCCACTGCTGGGAATATACCCAGAGGAACGGAAATCATCAAGTCGAAGGTATACCTGTTCTCCAGTGTTCACTGCAGCATTCTTTACAATAGCCAAGAGTTGGAACCAGCCCAAATGTCCATCATCAGATGAGTGGATATGGAAAATGTGGTATATCTACACAATGGAATACTACTCAGCTATAAAAACGAATGAAATACTGCCATTTGCAACAACATGGATGGACCTAGAGAGAATTATATTAAGTGAAACAAGTCAGGCACAGAAAGAGAAATATCACATGTTCTCACTTATTTGTGGGAGCTAAAAATAAATAAATAAATACACAATTAAACTGGGGTGGGGAGAGGGAAGAAGACACAACAATCACAATTCTTTGAAGTTGTTATGACAAGTGAACAGATAGGAGGTGTTGGGAGGGAGGGGGAGAGGGATGAGGGAGGTAGGTTTTGGTAACAGGCCACAATAATCAACCCCATTGTATATTGACAAAATAAAATAAAAATTTTTAAAAAAACCCACTACCACTATGTATTTCTGGAACTCCTTTCTCATCCTAAATGTAAACTCTGTATCCATTAACCAATAACTTCTCATTATTCCTTACCCCCAGTTTCTGGTAACCTTTAATCTACTTCTGTCTCTGAAAAAAAATTTTTCTTTTTAATTTTTATTTTTTCTTAATAAACTCATCATAATTGTATCTATTTATGGAGTACAACATGATATGGGGGTACATTTATTCAGAGTGCAATGGTCATATTAGTGTATTTAGTATATCCACCACCTCAAACATTTGGGTTGTTGTTGGGAACGTTCAACATCCTCTCAACTAGCTACATGAAGTTATACAGTAATCTGTTGACTGTAGTCTCCCTCTACTGCTAAAGAACACAAGGTCATGTTCTTCCTATCTCTCTACAATTTTGTGTCCATTGATCACTTTCTCCCTAGCTCTGCCTCCCCATCCCCTTACTAGTCTCTAGTAACCACTATTCTACTTCCTACTTTTGTGAGATCAACTTTTTTAGCTTCTAGATATAAGTGAGAACATGAGGTATTTCTCTTTCTATGCCCGATTTACATCACTTCACATAATATTCTCCAAACTCATTCATGTTGCTGCACATGGCAGAATTTCACTCTTTTTTATGGTTCAGTAGTATTCCATTGTGTAGATATACTACATTTTCTTTATCCAATCATCTTTTGCTGGACATTGAAGCTGGTTCCAAATCTTGGCTAGTGTGAATAGAGCTGTAGAAAACATGGGAGTGCAGGTATACTTTGACTTGTGGATTTCCATTCCTTTGGGTATGTTCCCTGCAGTGGGATTGCTTGATATTCTGGTAGTTTTATGTTTTTTTTTAGAAACCTCCATATGGTTTTCCGTACTAAATTACATTCCTATCAACAAAGTATAAGAGGTGCCCTTTCTCTGCATCCTCACCAGTATTTGTTATTTTCTGGATTTTTTGATAATAGCCATTCTAACTGAGGTCAGATGATATCTCATTGTGGTTTTAATTTGCATTTATCTGATGATTTGTTATGTTGCGCATTTTTTCATATACCTGTAGGCCATTTGTGTGTCTTTTTTAAAAAAATACTTTTCAATTAATTAAACATAACAATAAATGTTACATATGCTAATATAAGTGATACATTTTTCATGAAAAATAACTATATTTTTCAAAACAGAAATATTTAGTGAAAAGAGTGGCATTGTTTTACATTTTGCAAACCTCTTTAATGTCTGGCTTCATAGAAAACAGCTGGATTTTTCTATCTGCTTCTGCATCCAACTCTGTCATCATATCACACATCACATAGCTTCTGGAAAACTGCTGAGAAATGCCTATTCAGTGTCTTTGCTCATTTTTAAGTCAGATGGTTTGTTTTTTTACTATTGAGTTGTTTGAGTTCCTTATGTATTCTGGATATTAATTGCTTGTCTGAGGCACAATTTGCAAATATTTTCTACCATTTTGCAGGTTGTCTCTTTGCTCTGCTAATTGTTTCCTTTGCTGTGCAGAAGATTTTAGTTTGGTATAATCCCATTTGTTTATTTTTGCTTTTGTTGCCTGTGCTTTAGAAGTCTTATTCATAAAATCTTTGCCCTGTCCTATGTCCAAGCACTTCCCAGTGTTTTCTTCTAGCAGTTTTATAGTTTTGGGTCTTACATTTAAGACTGTAATACATTTGAGTTGATTTTGGTATATGGTGAGAGATAGGGGTTTATTTTCAACATTCTGCATATGGATCTTCAATTTTCCCAGCACCATTTACTGAAGAGACTTTCCTTTTCTCCAATGTATGTTCTTGGTTCCTTTACAAAAAATCAGTTGGCTGTAGATGCATCAATTTATTTCTGGATTCTCTTTTCCATTCCATTAGCCTATGTGTCTGTTTTTGAGCCAGTACCATGCTGTTTTGATTACTTCAGCTTTGTAGTATATTTTGAAGTCAAGGAGTGTAATGCCTCCCACTTTGTTCTTTTTGCTTATGTTTGCTTTGCTACTCAGGGTCTTTTATTGTTCCACATCAATTTTTGAATTATTTTTTCTATTTCTGACAAGTATGTCATTTGTAGTTGGATGGGGATTGCATTATATCTGTGGATTGCTTTGGGTAGTATGGACATTTTGGCAATATTGATTCTTCCAAACCATAAACATGGGATGTCTTTCCAATTTTTGACTCTTCTTTAGTTCCTTTAATCAGTATTTTATAGTTTTCTTTGTAGATGTCTTTCATCTCCTTGGTTAAATTTATTCCTAGGTATTTTATTTTGTTGTGTTGTTATCATTGTGGAATTACTTTCCTGATTTCTTTTTCTGCCAGTTCATTGTAGGTGCATAGAAATGCTACTTATTTTTTTTTTTTTTTGTCTTTTTTCGTGTCCGGCAACGGACTGCAACCCTCAGTGTCGCGCCCGTACCGGACCGGGACCGGCAACGGGATCGCAACCCTCGGTGCCGCGCCTGCCCCTCGCTCAGCCAGTGAGCGGGAACCGGTCTGTATGTGGGATCCGAACCCTCGGTGGGAGCGCCGCCTTGCTCCCAAGCGGCGCACTGTAGCAGTGCGCCACCGGGCCAGCCCGAAATGCTACTTATTTTTGTTTGTCAACTTTGCATCCTGCAACTGAAATGAATTTATCAGGTCTTGGAGCTTTGGTAGAGTCTTTACATTTCTCTGTCTATAAAATCATGTTATCTGCAAACAGAGACAATTTGGCTTCCTTCTTTCCAATGATTGCCTTTTATTTCTTTCTCTTGCTTAATTGCTCTGGGTAGGACTTCCAGTACTAAGTAAAATAAAAGTGGTGAGAATTCCCTGTCTTGTTTCAGTTCTTGTTAACTAGGGGGTTGTCATGTATAGTCTTTATTGTATTAAAATTCTTTCCTTCTTCCTAATTTGTTGAGAGTATTTATCATGAAGAGATGTTGAATTTTTTCAGAGCTTTTCCTTTGTCTATTGAGATTATTGTATTTTTTTCTTTCATTCTGTTGATGTGACATATATTTATTGCTTTGCATATGTTGAGCCATCCTGGCATCTCTGAGATAAATCCCACTTGATCATGTGTATAATCTTTTTGATGTGCTGTTGGGTTCTCTTTGCAATAATTTATTTAGTATTTTTGCATTTATATTCATCAGGAATATTGGCTTGTAGTTGTATTGCTGTCATTGTGTACTTGCCTGGTTTTGGTATCAGGGTAATGCTGGCCTCATAGTATGAGTATGGATAAATTAAGTTTACTTCAATTTTTAAAAATAGTTTAAGAAGTACTGGGATTAGTTCTTTAAATGTTTGGTAGAATTCAGCGTGAAGCCAACTGGTCCTGGGCTTTTCCTTTTTGGGAGACTTTTTATTCAATCTCATCTGATTCAATCTTGTTTCTTATTATTGGTCTCTTTAGTTTTCTATTTCTTCTTGGTTCAGTCTTGGTAGGTCATATGTGTCCAAGAATTTATACATTTCCTCTAGGTTTTCAAATTTACTGGCATGTAGTTGTTCACAATAGTCTACAATGATCCTTTCTATTTTGATCATTATCAGTTGTAACATCTTTTCTTCAATTTCTGATTTTATTTATTTGGGTGTTTTCTCTTTTTTCTTAGTCTAATTAATGGTTTGTCATTTTGTTTATCTTTTCAGAAAACGAACGTTTCATTTCATTGATCTTTTGTATTTTGTTTTTAGCCTCAATTTCATTTGTTTCTCCTCTGATTTTTACTATTACTTTTTTTCTACTCATTCTGGGTTTGGTTTGTTCTTGTATTTCTAGTTCCATGAGATGCATTTGTCATGTCATTTATTTGAAATGTATTTTTTTGATGTAGGTATTTATTACTATAAACTTTCCTCTTAATAGTACTTTGGCGGTATCCCATAGGTTTTAATATGTTGTATTTCTGTCTTCATTAGTTTCAAAAGATTTTTTGTTTTTTTTAATCTCTTCTTTGACCCATTGGTTATTCAGTAGCATGTTGTTTAATTTTCATGTATTTATGTACTTTCAAAATTTCCTCCTGTGATTGATTTCTAGTTTTATTCCATTGTGGTAAGAAAAAATACTTGATGTGATTTTGATTTTTTTTAACTTGCTGAGACTAGTTTTGTGGCCTATGATGTAGTCAGTCCTGGAGAATATTCTATGTGCTGATGAAAAAAATGTGTATTATGCAGCTGTTGGATAAAATGTTCTGTAAATGTCTGTTAGGTCTATCTGGTCTATGAAGCCATTTAAATCCAATGTTCCTTTATTTATTTTCTCTCTTTGTGATATGCCCAATCAGTAAAGTCCCCAATTACTATTGTGCTGGGGTCTATCTCTCCCCTTAAATCTGATAACATTTGCTTTATGTATCTGGGTGCTCCAGTGTTGGATACATATATATTTATATTTATAATTGGTATATCTTCTTGTTGTACTGATTCATTTATCATTATTTAATGCCCTTCCTAGTCTCTCAGTATAGATTTTGATTTAAAGTCTGTTTTATCTGATATAAGTATAGCTATTTCTGTTTGCTTTTGTTTTCCATTTGTGCAGAATATCTTTTTCTATCCCTTCACTTTCAGTCTATGTGTGTCTTTGTAGGTAAGGTGTGTTTCTAGCAGGCAGAATATGGATGGATCATTGTTTTTAATCCATTCATCCAGGCTATGTCTCTAAATTGGGGCACTTAACCTGTATACATTCAAGGTTATTATTAATATGTGAGGTTGTACTCCTGTCATTTTGTTGGTTGTTTTCTGATTGTTTTGTGTGTCCTTGTTCCTTTCTTCTCTCTTATTGTTTATCCTTGTGGTTTGGTGGTCTTCTGTATTAGTAAGGTTTGATTCCTTTCACTTTCTAGTTTGTGTATCTATTCTACCAGTAAGTTTTTCATTTTGGGGTGTTTTCATGATGGCTGTTATCATTTCTTCTCTTCTAGATGTACATCTCCTCTAAGTATTTCTTATAAGGCCAGTCTGGTGGTAATGACTTTACTTAATTCTTTCTTCTCTGGGAAACACTTCATTTCTTCCTCATTTCTGAGGACTAATTTTACTGGGTATGATATTCTTGGCTGGCAGCTTTTTTCTTTCAGTCCTTTGAATATATCATCTCCTGTCCTCAAGACCTTAGGGGATTTTGTTAAGAAGTCTGCTGTTAGTCTAATGGGGATTCCCTTCTAAGTGACTTGAAACTTTTCTCTTGCTGTTTTTAGAATTCTCTCTTTGTCTTTAACTTTAGTAGTTTGACTACAATGTGTCTTAAAGAGGACCTTTTTGGGTTGAACCTATTTGGGGACCTTTGAGTTTCCTAAATTTGGATGTTTGTATGTTTTTCAAGACTAGGGAAGTTTTCAGTTATTATTTCATTAAATAAGTTTTGCTCAATTTTTTAAATTCTTTTTTCTTTTTTTGACTTCCTGGGTTATTTCAAAATAGCTGCCTTCATGATCAGAAATCTTTCTTCTGTGTGATCTAGTCTGTTATCCAGATTTTGGATTTTTTAAATTCATTCTTCAATTTCAAGATTTCTGTTTGTTTTATTTTTTTGATATCTATCTCTCTGTTAACATAATCATTTAGATCATAAATTGTTTTTCTGGTTTCAATGAATTGTTTGTTTGTATTCCATTTTATCTTCCTGAGTTTTCTTAAGATTATTAATTTGAATTTCTTTTACAGCAAGTTAGCAATTTCAGATTCTTTGGGATCAATTAATGAAGCATTATTGTGCTTCTTTGATGGTATCATGTTACCTTGTTTTTAAAAAATGTTTCTTGCTTCCCTGCATTGATATCTGTGCATCTGGTGAAACATCTCACCTCTTTGGGTTTTGTAGAGTGCCTTGAGAGGGAAAGGACTTTCACCTGCAAATACTTCCTAGGGTGTCAACTAGGTAGAGTACAATGGCTTTGTTCTGGACGTGTGCAATAGTGTATATTATATATAGTTTCTTCAGCTGCAATTCTCTTTTGCTGTGTCTACACATGCCTCAGTGGCCTATGCTTGGGAGGTTTGTGGTGGCAGTGGCACAGCTTTGTTGGGGATGAGCTTGCTGGGTTGGTTCTCAAACTGAGGGTGTATGCATGCTCACTGTGGATCTGTCATCTCAGGAGCTGGTTCACTGGGATGGAATTGCTGGAGTAATTTTCAGGCTCTGCGTGTTGGTGTGTCACATGTCAGGGATTCTGGGACTGGTTCACCAGTGGCAGGGTCACCGTGCTGATTCTCTGACTAGGGGTCAGACTACCAGGGGCATGTCAGCCAGGCTGTTTCTGACTTGGATGCATGTCCATGAAATGGCTCAAAGACTCAGGGGCAGGTCCACCAGGGGTCTGAAGATGAGCTGTTTTCTGAGACAGAGGCACAGGCACACATCAGCTCAGTTAGCTTTGTACAGGTCTGCTGGGAGCTGGTGCACTGTGCCACTTCTCAGGGCCAGACTTCAGAGAGGGGACTTGACGAACCACCTCTTCCACAGTGGGCAAGGTCATTAAGCAGGTCTGTAGAGAGGGGGCCCTGCCAGCCACTTCTTGGGCAGTGGGCAAGGCAGCTAGGCAGGACTGTTGAGGCTGAGACTGCCTGGCTGGTTCTCTGGGTGGGGCACAGAGACACTTTAGTTTGTCTGTCTGGGGATGTGTTTGTTAGGGTAGGAACCTGTGAGTGGTTTTTCTGGATTTGGAGCTTGGGTACACAGAATTCAGCCCTCTGGTGGGGCTTGGGGTTTGCCTGTCTGATCACTGGTCAGTGTAGTGGATTGAATTTTGTCCCCCCCCCAAAACTCACTGAAGCTTGAATTGTGTCCCCCAAGTTTTACATATTAGGAATTTGGTCCCCACTGTGACTCTTAAGAGGGTGGGAAATCCTATTATGGTTATTGAAATGTGGAGCCTTGAAGATGTGATTAAATTGTAGGATCATGCCATAGCGAATGGATTAAAAATGGTGGTCAGGGGTGTGGTTCTGAGGTCTTTAAAAGAAGAGAGAGGAGAGTCTCTCTCTCTCTGTCTCTCTCTGCTGTCTCTCTGCTCTGCCATTTTCACAATCTCATACCTTGCCATTACTGAAGTCACCACCAAAGAAAGCCTTCACCAGATGCGTTCTCTGGACTTTGGGCTTCCTACCCTCTGAAACTGTAAGCAATAAATTTCATTTTCTTATAACCCTCCTCCCCTCCCAGTTCTGTGTATTTTGTTATAAATAACAGAAACAGACTAATATAGTCAGAAACATGGCAGTGCATCGGTTCAGCAGCCAGGGCTTCCCAGATGTGCAGGACTGGGGTCACAGCCCCTCTTGAGTCCAAGCTTAAAGGCACTGGAATCAGGGCATTGCACCTTCTTAATGGCTATTGGCCAGAGGGCAGGGCCTGCTCCAAGAGTGGCTCTGGATTCATGGTGGCACTATATGGCATTAGTTTTTATCATGAGAGTAGTGGAGGGAGTGCACAAAAGGTCCTTCTCTTCTAGAGCAATCAGAGTGTGTGTTCTAGGCAGCTTTCCACAGGTGGCTCCAGGGTTGCAAGGGCCGTGAAATCACCCTGCAGCAGGAAGTGGAGGCCTCTGTGGTGAGTATGGGGATTGGTATAGGCCCTTGTCCTACTTCTTCCCTGCAAGGGAAAGTCCTTCTTGCTTCTGGTGGTGGAGACTTGGCACCTTAGACCATGTGCCTCTCTCTCTTCTCTATGTTGCCATCTTGGACTTTTGTGCTCCACAGGGGTCTCACCAGTTTCCTGCTGCATTCGTCACACAGATGCTTTCATCAATATTTAGCTTGCTATTAGTTGTTCTATCGCATCCCGGGCACCTGTAGTCTGCCATTTTGCCCCATCTGTCTGGAGTGTGTTTTTGATAGGAATCGGTAACAGAAGGTGGATAAAGTAGGGAAGAAGTCGAGGATGATCCCTATGTTTCTATTCATTGATACAGGAAAAGCAAGAAGAATCAGTCTTCCCCAATCTCACCCCCATCAGCACCCCCTGCCCTGTGCATTGCTCTTCCCAAAGAGCTCCTCCAAACTTACCTCTTCTCAAACACTTCTCTAACCACACAACCCATGGGAATCTATCCTATGAACAACTAAAGCAATAATTTTTATACCTCTCCTTTGAAACTTCATTCATTCATGTTTTCGTTTATTTTTTATTCATTCCATAATAAGCAATCCTATGCAGCCTCACTATATATCACCTGATATATTCAACTCATCTTTCTAATTAGGCTTTAAAACTCCATGTTGTTTTAAACTTCGTTTTTTCATTTCTGGGATTCACTTGGAGCCCGTCTTTGGGCTGGGGCATGATAGGTATTTTATAAATATTTATTTAATTCACCTAAACTAGAGAGAAAATACAGGGTGTGGGGGAGATTTAAGAAACAGCAAGGTGAAAAATATAGAGCAATGACCTACAAGCAATGAAGAAATGGGAACATCCCAGGTTAAGAAGTTTGTCCACTAAGAAAATAAAAATAAGGCAGAGGTTGAGAAAGTAGGAGAGGAGAGGAAGTATAAAGTAAAATAATAGCTATTTTAAAGAAAGGGAGCCTGGTGCTAGTTTATAAGGGAGGTGGTGCTAATAGGAAAGACGGAAGGGGCTGAGAGATGGGCAGTAAGAGAGAAAAAATAGGGCTAGGGAGCCTGACAGGATGCATGGGGGCATTGGATAGAATAGACAGTCATAGACATTTTTATCAAAGCATCAAGAGTAGGACGAGATCGCTTTGTTAAATCTAAATTAACAGTAGTCACACTTTTGAAGGAGTTCAACTGGGGGGACTAACACTTTGGAAGCATAAGAGGAAGAATGGGAACAAGGGAGTAGGCAGATGAGAACTTCGATGACAGATAACACAATTTTTGTAGAGGATCCTGAGGCAGCATTCATGCTGGCAGGGGCAGGAAGGATTGTGTGTCTGAGTAGAGATTTGGAGCAGCTGTTGTTGCTGCGGGCATTGGCAAGCAAGCTGTGAAAAGACTGAGGAACCAGTAGAATTGACATAGCATGTTCCGTGCAAAGGCCGTGGGCACAATTTCTATAATTTCCTCCTGCAACAGCCTGGAGTTAAGAGAATGGAAAGTTTCAGGAAGGAAGCTTAGAGCCAGTCACCACCCTCATTGTGCCTCACTGTCCCTTTGCCAATGTTGGGCAATACCAGGATACGAAGAAGGATCAAAGGAGGCCTTTCTCTAGGGCACCTCACAGTCTGGTGGCGGGGTCAGATAGATACGCAAAGATGTACAGTGCAATGGATAAATGCTCTTACTGTAAGGGCCCATATGGGTTATTTAGACCTAGACCTGTCTTATAAATAAGAAAACTAAGCCCCCAAATAAAAAGGGTAGGCTCTAAACCCCCTCTCTCTAGACTGAGAATTCCAGGGTCCTTCTTTTTTTCCTCCTTGTGACCTGTGTGCCATACCAGCCGTGATGGTCTCTCCAGTTCCTTTGAAGGACGCAACCAGTGAATCAGAGAAACCTTTGAATTTGTCCAATAGCGTTGCTCTGTTACCTTGAGTAATTCCAATATTCTAAAAGCTGGGTAGAGAAGTGTGAGCCTCAAGACTAGATGGAAAATGAGTACATGGAGATTTAGAGGATTTAAGGTTAGAAGAAGGTTAAGGTTTCTCTCTCTCTCTCTCTCTCTCTCACTCTGCCAACACCCCCGGCCCCATCCACCCAGTTCCTAAATGAGTGAGAGAGGCTGCAATCCATAGTGGAGTCAATGGCCTTGGAAGCAGAAAGAAGAAGAAAATCTTGCAGCAGATGTAGACTTCCACATTTTGTAGTACTTCAGTCCACAACAGAGTATAGCACAAAATGCAAATCCCATAAAATCCCATTGAAAATCTCCAGATCATAAACAGTTTGAATTATGTTAGTATCACTCAATTTTACAATTTCAAGATCCAATATCTATCTTCCTGTATTAATATAAGTATATCAACTCAAAATTATTAAGTTTAAGAGTACATTAAGGTCAATACAAAGCAGTTTAAACCTGTTCATGCTTCCCCATCTGATGAAAGAGTGTATTTGCATGATATTAAGTTAAATAAATTGCTATTCCCAATAGTAAGTTAAACAAATGCATTACGTAATCCCTCACAGTTTCTCATATTTGTTCAACATGGGTGCAACTCAAAAAATAATAATTTTATTTGAACATCACATAAGTAACATAGCTATAGGGCAGAACAGCTCAGCCAATGTAGATTCTCATCTGGAATAAAAAAAATACCAAAATAATATCGAATGCTTCCTATGTACCAGGGGCCTGACATACACTATCTCCATTCTCCCAAGGAGGCCTTAACATCTCCCTTTACAGATGAGCAAGTTGAAACCTGAGAAACTAAGTAACTTGATGTTGGTCACACATGACTCCCAAAGTCTGTCCTCTGTATCACATGGTATTTTCAATGTATTATGAGAACTATCACACCTATCAGTTCTTCTTATTATAAAAACACATATTATGAGTCATAAATTTACCAAAATTTGCTAAAATTAACCTGCTTTTATTTATTGAACTAAATATTAACATTTTTACTCTGGTACAGGATGAGAAAAGCAAATCATCCTGAATTATACATTTTAAAGTGTTTGATCTTACCAAACTCAGATAAGCTATTTATAAGTATTTTTCCATATAACCATTGTTCGTACTTCCTTAAATTGCTTAATTTCCTAAGCTTACACTAGAGCTGTCTACTCCAATTAAAATGATTTCTGAAGCTAACTCAAAATTAAAAGTATATACCCAAGTCCATTCATTCTTATAAAACAGGACCCAAACTCCTCTATGGACAATAAAAAGAGCTTATTTTTTTCTATGTACTCATAGATATTTCTATGTAACTTTATTAATAAAATGGAATTCATTTTGATAAACTAAAGCCCTATATAAACAAATATGGAAACTTAGAACTTTAAAGAAAAACTTTACAAAGCACAAAGTAAAGTCAATGCTTTGCCTTTAGAAGCACAATTAAAATTCTTAATAAAATGAAAATATTCCTTTTTGTAATTTGAGATTAGCAAAATTATAAATACATGTAACCACTTTTATTTTTTTCAATTGCTTGAGCTTCTATGGTTAATAGCACTAACTCTATTAATCATGGTTGTCCACTTGTGTTATTTAAATAGTTTTAAATCCATTTTAATATGGAGAAAGATTTTCTACTATAAACACAAATATGAGAATTGTTAAAATTAATGATGAACCTATTTTGGACAATTGCATATGTATTTACTTATGATAATGATCTCAGTAAATCTGAAAAAGTATACATTTTTCAATTTTAGTTTTAATGATTTTATTCAAAGCATTAATTGTGTTGGTAATAGTTCTGATGGGTCACTTGATTTTTTTCAACCTTTACATTTTTCACAATAGGTTTTCAATCACTTGAAATAATTGGTTTGGAGGAGTAAATGCAAGCATGTCAGCATCTGTAGTTTAATTCTTGAAATATTATAATTGCTAAGTAATCAATTACATAATAAAAATGACACATTATAAACCTTTGGCCTAAAAATCTACTCAGAGTTATGAGCATATCATCTGGATCTCAGGCACTGGGAAAACAAAACAAGAAAAGCAATCTGTCACTCTGCTCTGCTTGTCCTGCATTAAACCTTCCTCAGGGCAAGATGTCACTGAGCCAGACTTCTTAAATGCGAGAAGGAAAGAAGGAAATTGGAATATCTTCAAAAATAATCCTGCTTTGTGCTGGATCTGCTTACATATCAAGGCCATTGACCAATCTCCTGCAATGTGCAACTTCTGTGACTAGAACATAACACCTGAATTCACATGGTGCTTGAGCAAGCAGCAACCTTTCTAAGCCTCAGTTAACCCAACTGTAACAAATGGGAATGACAATAGCACCCTCCACAGTAGTTATTGTGAAAATTAAGTGAAGCAATGAATGTGTAACATTGAGAACTGTGCAAGAGCAGTGGGTGCACTGCGTTTTCAGATATTGGAACTATCAGAGAAACAAGGGCTCCACCAGGGAGACACATGGAAGTGAAGTGGAGGATACACCGTTCATCCATTGAATCAGTCAACAAATATACATTAAACAAAGTGTACAGTAAACAAATTCATTCCATCAATAAACAAATAAGCAAAGAACTAGAGATACTTTTTCTTCTCTTATGAAGCTTATTATCTATCAAGAGAGGCACACATTAACACTTAGTGAATGTTTATTAAGTGAATAAAATAACCTTTGTTCAAACCTCTTCTTAAAACCTTTCACCCTTATGTTTTTAAAAACTGTGAATAAAACAGATACAATAGTCCACAAAGGGGAAACTATTAGGGTAGCCTTTCCCCTAGAATGAAGCCAAAAGTTGGTAATTACTTTTTGTGCTGCTAAAGAATTGAAAAACATAGCCAAAACTTTTTTAACAGAAAGAAAGATGTTTAAATGTGAAGAAATGAGTTCAGTAGCAACATCAAGTAATGCACTTTATATTTTGTTAGAGACTGTGGGATTGACACTGAACAAATTGACTCTTGGAGGTCTTCAGGTGGGTCTCCTTGACTTGAGTAACTTAGCCCCTACCCCATACGTTGCATTTTGTTTGATTCCTCAGCTCAGACCACACAAGACTGGCTGGTTAGTCTGACCTCCACTCTCTCTTTCCCTACAGCTTGTATTTTGTTAGAGACAGTGGGACTTACTTTGAGCAAATTGACTCTTAGACTCTTGTAATTTTTTTAAAAAACCACACCTGAATACAAGGAAGTGGAAACACTAAGAGCTTACTTAAATATGTCACTTCCAGAAATAATTTCTCCCTTGGTCCTCCCAACCACTCTGTGAAATGCCAGGCAACCTAAGCCTCATTTCACAAGTAAGGACAAATGAGCTGCATGTAAAACTGAGACTAAACCCTGGTTCCTGGTCTGAGCTTGGGCTCTTGACAGCTATTGCAAAGGGACTGGTATGTGTATTATTTCACATCCATGACAACCCTTTTGGGCGGGATTGTCTCAGAACTGTTGGAAGGTACACATGAGCTGACTAGGAAGGGAGCTGCAGGGAAAGAGAGAGGGGAGGACTTACCAGCCAGTCATGAATGGTCTGAGCTGAGGAATCAGATAAAATGCAATGTTGGGGTAAGGGCTAAGTTACTTAAGTCAAAGAGACCCACTTGAAGACCTGCAAGGAATAATAGTATCTGTGCCCAGATGAGGAACTTGTGGTCAGGGTGTATGTCAAGACCCAGGGCAAAAAGTTGGGGCTTAGTGATAAAGATAGATCCAAATCCCCTGATTTCAGGTTGAACAGACACCCTACCCTCATGTTCCAAAGACCCTCTCTTAGCCCATGGTCCATATTGTGAGAGTCAAGATGGAAGCCCCTAAATCAATTCCCTTTATTTTCGGAACTCAGGAAGCCTTTGGCTGCCCCCTCCCCCAAGTATGGATGCTTCCTATATGTGCATGGCACTTACAAGAGACTTAGGCTCTGCACTCAGACATCTTAATAAGCCTAGTGGGTGCCCCGTGGAGTTAACTGACACTTTGGCTCCTTGAGGGTAAATGCTGGAATGTTGACAGGTCCTTCCTCCTGTCCTGCTTAATAGACTGCTGACTCTACCTTTGAAACTCAAGTCAAATCCAGTCCCGCTTTTCATGTAAATGCTGCCATGGTTATAGGTCTCACCTTCTAGCTAGTTTCCTACCCTGTAGTCTGTGGGATCATGTCAGTGCCTTGCTTCAAAATCGCCACCGGTTTTGAACAAGCACTACCTATAAAAAGCATTCTTTCTAACTGTGGCTTGCAAGGCCCATCACAAGTTATACCTCTACCAAACTTCTAGCCTCATCTCCCACTCCCACCCCTCTTTCTCCTTTACCCCTTGCCCCACAGAACTTCTTACCACTCCCTAAAACACTATGGCTCCATGACTTTTTCCTTGCTGTTCCCTCCTTCCGATTCCTTCTCAGTTCATCTCCTCTCCAGTTAGGTGGGAATACTCAAATTTCCTAAACTGAAGATCCTAGTTTCCAAGTTCCCAAATCCACTTCTGCAGAAAATTCGCAGCCAGTGGAGGATTATAGAGGATAAGACAATGAGTTTATTTCACACCATAAATGCCAGTGAGCACAGAGTTTCAGCCAAGTCCCTCTTGAGGTGTTTCATCCCACCCTCTCTCCCACCCCCACCCAGGGGATAACTGCCCAAAGACAGGTAGTCAAATACAGCTTCCAGGTCCAAGCAGGGAGTGGATTCCAACTGGGCCACTGATGTTGCTGTCACTGCCACATGGTGGTGCTACTGGAAACTGGCTCTGCTCAGCGTGAGGCTACTTGGGGCTGAGGCAACCAGACCTCAGTGGGGGGCCTTGCCTTGTGGGTGCCAAGGTCACAGCTCTTTTTACTTGACACCTTCTCCCTATTTCATCCATACAGAGCACTGCATCAGAAATAGCTGCCAAAACTAGCCACAAACCGAAGCAAAAAACCATTTCTTCTCCTAAAAACTCCTAAGATCTTATGTTGATCATAGTGCCCAGTCTAGAACCTCCCCTTGCACAAGGTTATTTTATTTCAATGAAATCACTGACCTTCCCTGCCACTGAGATTGTCAGGAATACAAATACCAAAAGATCTCTGTCACTTCCAATCATAGACAGTTGAGGGTGGAATCCCTTTCTTAGCTGTCTGTGTAAAGAATTGCTTCAAAGAGGGACAGCTTTTGCCAAACTCCACAAACAATAGGTCCTATTACACCCTGAGGTGTCCCAGAAAAATGGATGTCTATTCTCCCTACAACTAAAGGGATTCTCATAGGACAATTGCTTTAAGGTGTACATCTGGTTCTGCTTCTATACAGCACAGCTGTGAATTTCTCAGTTAAGACCGTGTACCTCTTATTACTACATAAATGAAGAAAAGTGGAAATAATTCCAGAGGAAGGTGTGTTATTATTGTGTAGCCACTACAACAAAATAACTCAAAATTAGGAGCTTAAACACAAATTTGTTATCTTATATTTCTGTAGACCAGAATTCCGACATGGGTCTCACTGGGATAAAATAAAGGTGTCCGCAGGCCTTCATTTCTTTCTGGAGGCTCCTGGGAGAATTCATTTTCATGCTTTTTCCAGCTTCCAGAGACCACCCACATTCCTTAGTTCCTAGATCCCTTCCTCCATCTCCAAAGCCAGCAACGTTGCATCTCTCTGACCCTTCTTCTGTAGTCATATCTCCACACTTTTTATGACCCATGTGATTAGTCAGAACCCACCCAAATAATCCAGGATAATCTCTCCATCTCAAATTCCTTAATTTATTCACATCTACAAAATCCCATTTGTCATATAAAGGAACATTTCACAGATTCTGAGATAACCAACATAGACATATTTGGGGGACTATTATCCTGCTACCAGAGAAAGTTATTCAAAAGTTACAGAGATGCTGGAAACAGAGATACTAGACAAACACATCCCTGAAAGATAACATAGCATATATATATATATTTTTTTGTCTTTTTTCCGTGTCCAGCAACGGATCGCAACCCTCAGTGTTGCCCCCGTACCGGACCGGGACCGGCAACGGGATCGCAACCCTTGGCGTTGCTCCCGCGCCTCGCTCAGCCAGTGAGCGGGAACCGGTCTGTATGTGGGATCCGAACCCTCGGTGGGAGCACCGCCGCGCTTCCCAAGCGGCGCACTATCGCAGTGCGCCACCGGGCCAGCCATAACATAGCATATTGATTAAGATCCCTGGTTCAGTATTCAGAACAAGCCAGTTTTTAAAAATGGGCACTATTTACTATTTGTGTAGCCTTGAGCAAGTTACTTTGTCTCTTTGGAGACTCAGTTTCCTCTACTGCAAAATGGGCATTTTTACTATACTTATTCATAGTGTTTGTAGTGAAAGCCATGGTTCACCTTTGAGATCCTCCTTTCAAAACAAGACACTCATTCTTCCAGCTCCCTAGTTGGGTGCTAATGGCAAAAAAACTGTGTCCCTCTCCAGGAAATGCCATGCTGCAGTCAGAGGGTAGAAAACACTGAAGATCAGCTCCAAGTCTTAATTCCAAGACAGGCAGAGTTCCAGAGGAGGTTGAGTTCTCATGCTCTGCTAGACAGCCACACCAAGGTCAGGCTCCCAATTGGGAAGCATGGGACCCTAATACATGAGATAGGGACATCTGACTCAATGCAATAGAAAATCTTAAGTTCCTAGATTTCTCCTGAATAATTCCATTATGTGTAAGTGGCTCACTTTTTCATGTTAATAGCAATCACACACCCATGTGTTAAGGGAAATGCAGAAGCCTCTAGCTTGCACAGAAAAGACATTCCTCACTCAGGATCTTCTCCCACCTCCCCTCCATTGTCACCAGATGAATAACCAGAGATAAATCACAACGTAATCCAGCCAGGAAAGTTCTGGCCTGGTAAGAGACAAAGGGATTATCTCCCAAAGGAGCTGAAGGATCTATTCAAAATGACTGTCAAGAGCCTGAGCATTTTACGTCAAAGGGACAAAAAATAGAGTTAGAGAGGGGGGATTTATAAGTATGAAAGTCATCTCCCATGATTTAGGATTTAACACTATCAAGGATCTCAGGAGACAAGGCTATTATGCTGCTAGGAAGGCACTAGGAGCCTGGAAAAAACAAAGGCCTGTACTAAAAAGTAGAATGCCAGAACCTCTGTGACAGACAGCAAAAGAGGGATTCAAATGGTTCAAAGTAGGAGGGGGCAGGATGGCCATCTAGGGTAGTCTGGTGCTCATCCCCCCACCCATCTTCCCGCACACAAAAAACCAGACAAAAATAACAAATAAACACTATAGTTTGGCTGGAATGACTGAAGAAATACCCTGCAGAGCACCAGGGGAGTGACAAAATCCTTACGGAACTTGGAAGACCAAGATAGCAACATAGAGAGCAGAGCAAGGCATCCTGCCTCTGCCTCACTGTCTCCCTGCAGAGACCAGCTTGGAGTCATTTGGAGAGAAGCTAAGCTGGAAAATCCCCAACTGTTTCCACTGCCACCATAACTGCCAGCAATCCTTGACACAAGAGAGTCCCTAGTTCTCACAGGCTCCAAACCCTTTTGGGAAAGTAGCTGGGAGTTTCTGCAGCTGTGCAGCCTCATAGTAGAAGACCAGGTAGAGCAATCCCCACTCTCCCAACCTAAGCAGCTATGGACAGTATCATCTTCACACTGAACCCGCACATCCTGGCCTGAGGCCCAGTGGAAACCGACTCCCTCTATCTTGAGGCCTCATCTTCCTTCTACCATGTTTACTTAGGTGCTGGCAGGACCAAGATCCCAGCTGCCTGAAGCCTAGGCCAGAAATAAAGGCTAAGATTCCAGTGTCTGAACCAACATGGTACCCCTTCCCTGCTCAGGAGAATAGGCAGACCTGCCAGAGGGAAGCCACCAATAAGTGGCCAGTCCACCACATTTGCATGCACCTGCCCTGTACAACCTGGTGGTTCACTGAGCCCACAGGTACCCATGCCAGCCCAAAAGTCAGTCTGGTGGTATTTCTGCCTTCCTCCAGTGGCCCTCCACAGAGCTACCAGGCCCTACTGCACTATTGCACGCTTGTCCCCAAATGATAGCAATTGGGCAGCACCTTTGTCTTCCATCAGCAGGCATCTGTAGAGCATCCAGGCCCTGACGCATCTTTTCAGGCTTGCTCTGATCTAGTGGCACTCCACACTGTTGCTGGAACCTGCTGAAGCAGTGCACACCTACCCCTTGCCTGACAGCAGACCAGGCACTGCTGCTGCTCCCTGCTGCACTCTTGCAATTCTGGTCCAGGATAGACCAGTGATCCAGTAGCCATCCACGACTAGTGTATGCCTGCTCTCTGCTAGAACAGGAAATCAAACAGAGGCTCCACCTACACCTGGCAGACCTCCACAGAGCTTCTGGGCTTTCCTGCATCCTTGCAGGTCTGCTTTGGGTTCAACAGCTGATCTGATGGCTCTCCATAGAGCTGCCAGACCCTGCTGTACCTGTGCACACCTTCTCCTTGCTTAAAACAGATTGAGAAGTGGCTTTGTCTCTTCCAGGAGGCCTCCAAAGAGCACTGACCCCTGTAACACCTATGCATGCCAGCTCCTGGCCAGGCAGTGGCCTCCACTCCAGACAGGCCTTTGCAGAGAATCTTGACCTACCCACCCTGCACGCAGGCTCACCTGTTTCCAGCCCCAAAGCTGGTCAGGCAGTGCACCACTTCCTAGGAGAGACAACCTCAGAGCTATGTGCCCATGCCTGGCCTGATAGCCAGTCAGGTAGTGAGTTTGAACCTCAGAGAAACCACCAAACAGCAAGTTGGCCCTTTATGTCCATACAAGCCTGGCCCAATGACCAGCTAACAGTCTCTGACCTAGTAAAACAGTGCCAGTGTTCACACAAACACCCACAGTCTTGGCCAATAAGCCATTCGTGGACACTGCTAAAGAGGATTACAACCAAAGAAATTACACAGAGACTATGTTATTAAGTCCACTCAAAACCAAAACCAATGTAACATATCCAAAAGATACCTTAGGACTCACCTATGAGAAAATGTCACTTCTATGTAATTCTCCCCATAAAGTTGGGAAAAGCAACTACTCAATTAGATGCACAGATATCAACGTAGGGACACAAACAAAAAAAGCAAGGAAAAATGAAACCCACACAAAGGAATACAATAAGTCTCTAGTAACAGATGCCAAAGAAAAGGACAGTTACAAAATGTATGTAAGGGAATTTAAAATGGTAGTCTTAAGGAAACTCAAAGTGACACATGACAGCACAGAAAAACAATTCAATGAAATCAGAACAAGAATTCATGATCTGAGTGAGAAATTTAATGAAGAGATAGATATCATACAAAAGAATCAAACAGAAATCTTGGACTAGGGGAATTCAATAAATAAAATTAAAAAAAAATAAAACTGAGAGCTTCAACAACAGGCTAGATCAAGCAGAAGAGAGAATTTCTGAACTTGAAGACAGATCTTTTGAAATTGCACAATAAGAGAATAAAAAACAGCAACAAGAATGAAAAAGAATGAAGAAAGCCTGTGAGACATATAGGACAACATTAAGCAAACAAATGTTTGAGTAATAGGTATTCCAGAAGGAGAAGAGATGAAGAAAGGCACAGGAACCCCATTTAATGAAATAATAGCTGAAAAATTCCCAAGTTTGGGGATAGATATGGATATTTAGATTCATGAAGCTCAAAGGTCCCCAGTTTTAAACTCAATCTAAAAGGATCCTCTCTGAAGTACATCATAGTCAAACTGTCAAAAGTCAAAGCCAAAGAGAGAATTCTAAAAGCTGAGAGACAAAAATTGCAAAAATAAATGTATACTAGCAAACAGAATCTAACAACACATCCAAAAATTATACACCATGATGAAATGAGATTCATCCCAGGGATGCAAGATGGTTCAACATACAGAAATCAATAACTGTGATACAGCACATAAACAAAATCAAGGACAAAAATCATACAATTATTTCAATAGATGCAGAAAAAGCATTTGATAAAATTCAACATCACTTTGTGATAGAAACTCTCAACAAATTAGGTATAAAATTGAAGTATCTCAGCATACTAAAAGCTGTATATGACAAACCCACCGCCAATATCATCCTGAATGGGGAAAAGCTGAAAGCTTTTCCTGTAAGAACAGGAACAAGACAAGGAAGCCCACTCTCACCACTCCTATTTAACATGGTACTGGAAGTACTAGGCAGAGAATTCAGGTAAGAGAAAGAAATAAAGGGAATCCAAATTGGAAAGGCAAAGTCAAATTGTCCCCATTGCAGGTGGCATGATCTTATATATAGAAAAATCTAAATACTCCGTCAAAAAACTCTTACAGCTGGTAAACAATTTCAGTAAAGTTGCAGGACAAAAATCAATATACAAAATCAGCAGTGTTTCTATACACCAACAAAGAACCAGGAGAAAAACGAACCAAGAAAGCAATCTGATATATAGTAGCTACCAAAAAACAAAAAACATAGGAATAAATCTACCAAGGAAGTAGAAGATTTCTACAATGAAAACAACAAAATACTGTTGGAAGAAATTAAAGAGGACAATACATTCCATGCTCTTGGGCTGATAGAATTAATGATGTGAAAATGTTCATTCCACACAAAGTGATCTAGAGATTCAATGCAATGCCTATCAAACTACCAATGACATTCTTCACAGAAATAGAAAAATCGATATTAATATTTACATGGAACAATAAAAGACATCAAATAGCCAAAGTTATCATGAGCAAAAAGAGTAAAGCAGGTGGCATTATACAACCTGACATCAAATTATACTACAAAGCTACAATAACTAAAATGGCATTGTACTGGATAAAGACAGACACTTAGATCAATGGAACAGAAGAGAGAACCCAGAAATGAATCCACATACTTACAGCTCTTTGTCAAAGATGCTAAAAACATGCATTGTGTAAAGGCAGCCTCTTCAATAAATGGTGCTGAGAAAACTGGATACCCAATTGTAGAAGAATGAAACTAGACACCTATCTCTCACCATATACCAAAATCAACTCAAAATAGATTAAACACTTAAATATAAGACCTGAAACTCTAAAAGTTCTAGAAGATAACACAGGGGAAATACTCTAGGACACAGGACTAGACAGTTTTTACAAGTAAAACCACGAAAACACAGGCAACAAAAACAAAAATAAACAAATGGGATTTTATCAAACTAAAAATCTTCTGCAAGCAAGGGAAACAATTAACCAAGCAAAGAGAAAACCTGCAGAATAGGAGAAAATATTTGTAAACTATGCATTCGACAAGGGGCTAACATCCAGAGTATACAAGGAACTCAAACCACTCAATAGTATAAAAACAAATAACCCAATTTAGAAATGGGCAAGGGAGCTAAACAGACATTTCTCAAAGAAGACATATGAATAGCCAACAGGTATATGAAAAATGCTTAACATTATTAATCATCAGGGAAATGCAAATCAAAGCTACATTGAGATATCATCTTATCCCAGTTAGGCTAGCTATTATCAAAAAGACCGAAAATAACAACTGCTGGCAAGATGCAGAACAAGGGGAACTGTTATATATTGTAGGTGGTATTTTAAATTAGTACAGCCATTATGGAAAACAATGTGGAGTTTTCTCAAACAACTGCAGATAGAAATAGCATATGACCCAGAAATTCCACTACTGAATATATGCCCAAAGGAATAAAAAATGTAATGTCAAAGGGATACCTGCACTCCCATGTTTATTGCAGCTCTGTTTAAAATAGCCAAGATAAGGAACCAACATAAATGTCCATTGACAAATGATTGGATAAAGAAAATGTGGCACATATACACAATGAAGTACTTCTCAGCCATAAAAAAGAATGTAATTCTGCCATTCACAGCAACATGGATGAGTATGGAGAAAATTATATTAAGTGAAATAATCCAGAGACAGAAAGAGAATACCACATGTTCTCACTAATATATGGGAGCAAAAGAAGAGAACAATATAGAATAAAACAAGCAAAAACTAATAATAGTAAGAAGAAGTTGAATTTTTTTAAATTTAATTTAATTTTATCAATATACAATGTGGTTGATTATTGTGGCTCGTTACCGAAACATCACCCCCCTCCCTTTTCCCCCTCCCTCCCAACAACCTCATATCTGTTCGCTTGTCATAACAACTTCAAGGAATTGTGATTGTTGTGTCTTCTTCCCTCCCCCCCAGTTTAATTGTGTATTTATTTATTTATTTGTAGCTCCCACAAATAAGTGAGAACATGTGATATTTCTCTTTCTGTGCCTGACTCATTTCACTTAATATAATTTTTTCTAGGTCCATCCATGTTGCTGCAATTGGCAGTATTTGATTCTTTTTTATAGCAGAGTAGTATTCCACTGTGTAGATATACCACATTTTCTGTATCCATTCATCCGATGATGGACATTTGGGCTGGTTCCAACTCTTAGCTATTGTAAAGAGTGCTGTGACGAACATTGGGGAACAGGTATACCTTCAACCTGATGATTTCCATTCCTTTGGGTATATTCCCAGCAGAGGGATAGCTGGGTCATATGGTAGATCGATCTGCAATTCTTTGAGGAAACTCCATACCATTTTCCACAGAGGCTGCACCATTTTCCAGCCCCAACAACAGTGTATGAGAGTTCCTTTTTCTCTGCAACCTCACCAGCATATATCATTCAGTCTTTTGGATATTAACCATCCTAAGTGGGGTGAGATGGTTTCTCAGTGTGGTTTTGATTTGCATTTCCTGAATGCTGAGTGACATTGAACATTTCTTCATGTGTCTGTTGGCCATTCATATATCATCCTTTGAGAAATGCCTATTTAGATGCTTTACCCATTTTTTTTTATTTTGTCAATATACAATGTGGTTGATTATTATGACCCATCACCGAAACCTCCCGCCCTCCTCCCGCTCCCCCCTCCCACCCAAGAATGTCCTTTCCATTTGCTTCTTGTAACACCTTCAAAGAAATTGTAGTTGTTATATCTTCTGCCCCCCCCGTTTTTTTTTGTGTGTGTGTGTGTGTGTGTGTGAGTGAATTTATTTGTGTATTTTTAGCTCCCACCAATAAGTGAGAACATGTGGTATTTCTTTTTCTCTGCCTGACTCGTTTGACTTAATAGTATTCTCTCAAGGTCCATCTATGTTGTTGCAAATGGCAGTATTTCATTCGTTTTTATAGCTGA
>NW_007727864.1:244390-264466 GCF_000696425.1 Galeopterus variegatus | reverse complement strand
TGTTGATTCTTCCAATCCAAGAGCATGGGATATCTTTCCATCTTCTTTTATCCTCTCTAATTTCTCTCAGGAGTGGTTTGTAGTTCTCATTATAGAGATTTTTCACATCCTTGGTTAGCTCAATTCCTAGGTATTTTATTTTTTTGGTGGCTATTGTAAGTGGGCTAGCTTTCTTGGTTTCTCTTTCTGCATGTTTACTATTGGAGAATAAAAATGGTAGTGATTTTTGTGTGTCGATTTTGTATCATGCAACTTTGCTGAAATCGTTTATCAACTCCAAGAGTTTTTTTGTAGAGGCTTTAGGCTGTTTGATATATAGGATCATGTCATCTGCAAACAGGGACAGTTTGACTTCATCTTTTCCAATTTGGATGCCCTTCATTTCCTTCTCTTCTCTGATTGCTCTGGCTAGTTCTTCCAACACTATGTTGAATAGGAGTGATGAGAGTGGGCATCCTTGTCTAATTCCTGTTCTTAAAGGAAAAGCTTTCAGCTCTTCACCATTCAGGAAGATATTGGCAGTGGGTTTATCATATATGGCTCTAATTGTGTTGAGATACTTTCCATCTATACCTAACTTTTAAAGTCTTTATCATGAATGAGTGTTGAATTTTATCAAATGCTTTTTCAGCATCTATAGAGATGATCATATGGTCTTTGTGTTTGATTTTATTAATATGGTGTATCACATTTATTGATTTGCATATG
Organism: Galeopterus variegatus; assembly: GCF_000696425.1. Taxonomy (NCBI): domain Eukaryota; kingdom Metazoa; phylum Chordata; class Mammalia; order Dermoptera; family Cynocephalidae; genus Galeopterus; species Galeopterus variegatus. The sequence continues at coordinate 263,758 of NW_007727864.1, read as the reverse complement.
TTGAACCAACCTTGCATCCCTGGGATGAATCCCACTTGATCATGGTGTATAATTTTGCCTATGTGTTGCTGTATTCTGTTAGTGAGTACTTTATTGAGGATTTTTGCCACTATATTCATCAAGTATATTGGCCTGTAGTTTTCTTTTTTAGTTTTATCTTTACCTGGTTTTGGTATCAGGATGATGTTTGTTTCATAGAATGGGATTGGGAGAATTGCCTCTGTTTCAATCTTTTGGAATAGTTTATAGAGAATCAGGGTCAATTCCTCTTTGAATGTTTGGTACTATTCTGCTATGAATCCATCTAGTCTGGGGCTTTTCTTTGTTGGGAGCCTTCTGACAACAGCTTCAATCTCTTTTATTGTTATTGGTCTGTTCAGATTTTCTACATCATCTTGGCTCAGTTTTGGTAGTTTTTGTGTGTCCAGAAATTTATCCATTTCTTCCAGATTTTCTAATTTGTTGGCGTATAGCTTTTTATATGATTTCGTGTATTTCTGAGGTATCAGTTGTAATATCACCTTTTTCATTTCTAATTTTTGATATTTGGGTCTTCTCTCTTCTTCTTCTTCTTCTTTTTTTTTTTTTTTTTTTTTTGACCAGCAAGGGGATCACAACCTTCAGCTTGGTGTCATCCACACCACGCTCAGCCAGTGAGCGCACCAGCCATCCCTATATAGGATCCGAACCCATGGCTTCAGCGCTAACAGCACCACACTCACCCAAGTGAGCTACGGGGCTGGTCCTTCTCTCTTCTTTTTTTAGTTAGCCATGCTAATTGTTTGTCAATTTCATTTATCTTTAAAAAAACAACTTTTTGATTCATTGGTCTTTTGTATTGTTTTTTGGATTTCAATTTCATTAAGTTCTGCTCTGATCTTAACGATTTCTTTCTATCTGCTAACTTTGTGTTTGGATTGTTCTTGTTTTTTGGTTCTTTAAGATGAAGTATTAGATTGTTCACTTAACATATTTCCATTCTTATGCTTTTGCAGTATCCCACAGGTTTTGGTATTCATTAGTTTCAATAAGTTTTTTGATTTCCTGTTTGATTTCTTCTTGGACCGATATGTTATTAAGTAGAACGCTGTTTAATTTCTATGTGTTTCTATAGTTTCCAGAATTTCATTTGTTATTGATTTCTAATTTTAATTCATTCTGATCTGAAAAAAATACATGGGATAATTCCAATTTTTTTGAATTTGTTGAGACCTGATTTGTGACCTAACATGTGGTCTATCCTGGAGAACGATCCACGTGTTGATGAGAAGAATGAGTATTCTGAGGTTGTCGGCTGGAATGTTCCGTAGATATCTGCCAAGTCGAATTGGTCTAGAGTGTTGTTTAGATCTTGTGTTTCTCTGCTGATTCTTTGCCTAGATGATCTGTCCAATATTGACAGTGGGGTGTTCAAGTCCCCTGCTATTATGGTATTAATGTCTATTTCCTTCTTTAGGTCGAATAGAGTTTGCTTTATAAATCTGGCTGCTCTAACATTGGGAGCATATTTATTTAAGATTATTATATCTTCTTGATAGATGGATCCTTTTATCATTATGTAGTTTATTTATCATTACTATCATTTATAATTTATTTATCATTATCATTATTATTCGTTCTTGTTGCCTTTGTCATAGGTCAGTTGGCTGTTAAGTACATGGGTTGATTTCTGGATTCTCTATTCTGTTCCATTGTTCTGAATGTCTGTTTTTATGCTGATACCATGCTGTTTTGGTTACTATTGCTTTGCGGTGTAATTTGAAGTCAGGGAATGTTAAGCCTCCAGCTATTTGTTTGTTTGGTTGGTTGGTTGGCTTGGGGGATTTTTTGTCTTTTTGCTCAGGATTGCTTTGGTTATTTGGGGTCTTTTGTTGCTCCATATGAATGTTAGGATTGTTTTTTCCATTTCTGTGAAGAATGATATTGGCATTTTGATGGGGATTACATTGAACTTGTATATCACTTTGAGCAGTATGGACATTTTCACAGTGTTGTTTCTGTTCTTAAGGGAAAGGCTTTCAGCTTTTCCCCATTAAGGATGACATAGGTCATGGGTTTGTCATATATGGCTTTTATTGTGGTGAGATACTCTCCTTGTATACCTAATTTGCTGAGACTCTTTATTATGAAGAGATGTTGAATTTTGTCAAACATTTTGAGGGGGCATCTACTGAGATAATCAAATGGTTTTTGTCCTTTATTTTATTGATGTGGTGTATCATATTTTCTGACTCACATATGTTGACCATCCTTGCATCTCTGGGATGAATCCCACTTGATCATAGTGTATAACTTTTTTTTTTTTTTTTTTGTCTTTTTTTGTGTCCGGCAACGGATCGCAACCCTCAGTGTCGCGCCCGTACCGGACCGGGACCGGCAACGGGATCGCAACCCTCGGTGTTGCTCCCGCACCTCGCTCAGCCAGTGAGCGGGAACCGGTCTGTATGTGGGATCCGAACCCTCGGTGGGAGCGCCACCACGCTCTCAAGTGGCGCACTGTAGCAGTGCGCCACCGGGCTGGCCCATAGTGTATAACTTTTTCATTGAGTTGCTTTATTCTTATTGCTAGTATTTTGTAAAGGATTTTTGTGTCTATGTTTATCAGAGATATTGGCCTGTAGCTTTCTTTTTTTATTGTATCTTTTCTGGTTTGGGTATCAGGGTGATGCTGGCCTCATTGAATGAGTTTTGGAGAATGGCCTCTGTTTCAAATTTCTGAAATAGTTTGAAGGCAGTCGGGATTAATTCCTCTTTAAATATTTGGTAGAATTCAGCAGTGAAGCCATCTGGTCCTAGGTTTTTCTTAGTTGGCAGACTGATTATTACTGCCTCAATTTTGTTGCTTGTTATTGGTCTGTTCAGGTTTTCTGTGTTTTATTGGTTCAGTCTTGGCAGTTTGTATGTCTCCAGAAACTTATCTGTTTCCTCCAGGTTTTCAAATTTGTTGGCATATAATAGTTGTTCATAATAGTCTCTAATGATTCTTTGTATTTCTGTGATATCAGTTGTAATGTATCCTCTTTCATTCTTGATTTTTGTTATTTGGGTCTTCTCTCTTCTTTTTTTGTTTAGCCTTGCCAGTGATTTGTCTATTTTGCTTATCTTCTCACAAAACCAACTTTTCATCTTTTGTGTCTTTTTTTTTTAGTCTCTAATTCATTTAGTTCTGCTCTGATCTTAATTATTTCTTTCCACCTACTAATTTTGGAGTTGGATTGTTCTTGTTTTTCTAGTTCTTTTAGGTGTAGCATTAGGTTGTTTATTTGAAATCTTTCTATCCTTTTGATGTAAGTTTTTATTACAATAAACTTCCCTCAGTACTGCTTTTGCTGTATGATGTGTCAGGTTTGAGTATGATGTGTCTTTATTTTCATTAGTTTCAAGAAATTTTGTGATTTCCTGTTTAATTTCTTCTTGGACCCACAGGTCATTCAGGAGCATGCTGTTTCATTTCCACGTGTTTGTATGGTTTCCAGAGTTCCACCTGTTATTCATTTCTAATTTTAATCAACTGTGGTCTGAAAAGAAACCTGAAATGATTTCAATTTTTAAAAATTTGTTGAGACTTGATTTGTGACCTAACATGTGGTCTATCTTGGAGAATGTTCCATGTGCTGATGAGAAGAATGTATATTATGTAGTTGTTGGATGAAATGTTCTGTATATATCTGCCAAGCGAATTTAAATCCTGTTTCTCTGTTGATTTGTTGCCTAGATGATCAGGTCCCCAACTATTATTGTATTGGGGTCTATCTCTTTCTTTTGATGTAATAGTATTTGCTTTATATATCTGGGTGCTCTGGTGTTGGATGCATATTTATTCGTGATTGTTTTGTCTTCTTTCTGAGTTGATCCCTTTATCATTATATAATGGCCTTCTCTGTCTCTTTTTATGCTTTTGGTTTAAAGTCTATTTATATGATATAAGAATAGTTACTCCTGCTCATTTGGGGTTTCCATTTGGGTGGTATATGGTTTTCCATCCCTTCACTATTAGTCTATGTGTATCTTTATGGGTGAGGTGAGTCTCTTGAAGTCAGCATGTAGTTGGAACTAGCTTTTTAATCCAATTGGGTGATATGTGTCTTTTGAGTGGGAAATGTAAACCTTTTGCATTTAGGGTCATTATTGAGAGATATTGTCTTACTCCTGACATTTACTTGCTTTTTCTATAGTTGACTTAAATATTTTTTGTTCCTTTCTTCCCCTTTTATTGTTTGTCTTCAGTTTTTGGTTTTGTTGTTGTTTTGTTTTGTTTTTGAGGTGGTGTGGTATAGTTTTTTTCTCCTTCTTGTTTGCATATCTGTGCTACCAGTGGTGTTTATTATTTCTAGCATATTCGCCGTGGTGATTATTGTTTTGGGGGTTCCAGGTGCAAGACTTCCTTAAGGATTTCTTGTAGAGCTGGTTGTGTCATGGTGAATTCCCACAGCTTTTGTTTGTCTGTGAAACACACTATTTCCCCTTCATTTCTGAAGGATAGCCTTGCTGGGTAAAGTATTCTTGGCTGGCAGTATTTTCTTTTAGTACTTTGAATTTATCATCCCAATCTCTTCTGACCTGTAGAGTTTCTGTTGAGAAGTCTGCTGTCAGTCTGATTGGGATTCTCTTATAGGTGACTTGAAGCTTTTCTCTTGCTGTTTTTAGTGTTCTCTCTTTGTTTTTGACTTTTGACAGTTTGACTACAATGTGTCTTGATTGAATCTGTTTGGGGACCTTTGATCCTCTTTGATTTGGAAGTCCATATCTCTACCAATACCTGGTAAATTTTCCACTATTATTTCATTGAATATGTTTTTAATGTCTTTTCCTCTCTCCTCCCCCTCCAGAACATCCATGATTCAAATGTTCATACACTTAACACCTTAACACCTTAAGTGCATAAACATTTGAATCATGGATGTTCTGGGGTGGTTGGCTAGCTCTCTTAGATTTTCTTCATTTTAAAAAATTCTTCTTTTTTTCTCTTTTTTGCCTGCTTGGGTTATTTTGAAAAGACCCTTAGAGATCAGAAATTCTTTCTCCTGCTTGCTCTAGCCTGCTGCTTACACTCTCAATTGTAGATTTTATTTCATTGAATGAGTCTTTCAGTTCCAGGAGTTCTGGTACATTCTTTTTTATGGAATTTATCTCTGTGTAAATTTCCTCCTCCAAGTCATGGATTGTTCTCATTTCATTGTGTTTTCTAACTAAGTCTTCTTGTGAGATCACTGAGTTTGTTTAAGATTGTTAGTTGAAATTCCTTTTCAGATATTACAAGGGTTTCCTGCTCTATGGTGTCTGGTACTTGAGAACTATTGTATTACCTTGGTGGTGTCATATTTCCTTGTTTTTCTTATTTCTAGTCTCTGTACATTGATTTCTAGTCATTCAATAGGATAGATGCTTCTTCTATTACTCTGGAGTGGGCTTTGAAGAGAGATATTTCCTCCTGTAGATGTGTTTTATATTGACTGTTGAGTAGGGTATTTTAGTATTGGTTCCAGGTAGACACAGTAGTATAGTCTCCATGCCGGTACTTCTGCCATATTCAATGTTGTAGCTGTGTGTGAGTGCCTCCATGATGTAGGCACTGAGGCAACTAGTGATTTCTTGCTGAGGTTAGTTGGGACATCAGAGATGTGGGCTTAATTTTGAGGTCTTGGGTGAAGTGTTTGGATTTCTTGTCCTCCTTTAGCTGGGGTGAGTGAGCTTAGGTTGACTTGCTGGCTCCCCAGCTAGTGTCCCATGACCCCAATGGGTGCACTGGGGTATACTGGATCTCCTCAGCTTGAATGAGTGACCCTGGGAGAGGTTTTTCTTTCCTTGTTCTTACAGGCCAAGGTTTCTCCTGGGTCTTTGCTTCCTTTGGTTGAGGGATGGGATGGAAGTAGCTGGGAATATTCTTCTGTACACTATTTGGCTATCCTGGGTTTCTATATTCTCCAGGTCTCTATGTTTGTCTTTCCCTGAGTGAAGGCAGTCATGCTCACTGCACATGGGGTATAATTCCCTGTGTGAATTGGATCACTGGGGTGCGGGTCTGTGCTGGCTTACCTATTTCTGTTGGCTCTGTTTGTGATTCTTCTTGTGTCAATGCATGGTGGCAGTGGTGGGTCTTGTCCATGGCCAGTCTGACTGGTGCAATGGCAATGGTAGTGGTGTGTATGGCTGCTGGTGGCAGCAGCATCAGGAGCAGTGGTACAGGCAGTAGCAGCTGGAGTCCCATACCCAGATGGGCTGGCTACTGCTTCAGCATCAGCAGGGAGTCCTGCCTGCTGCTGGTCTAGCTAATTAGGTGGCATGGGTGGGTGTAACACACCCAGCTGATCTGGCTGATGTGATGGTTATGATGGCAGCAGCTGCAATGCACGTGACTACAGTCGGGGGGTCTCATGCATAGCAAGGCTAGTTGGTGAGGTGGCTTAGGCAGGGGTCCCACACAAGGCTGGTTTGGTTGGTGTGGTGGTGTGGGAGGCCACTGGCAACGGTCGCTGCACTGCAAGTGGGTGCAGCAGGTGTCCTGTGCATGGCCAGGTCAACAGGTGCAGCAGTGTGCACAGGAATCCAGTGTGCAGCTAGTCTGGTCAGTACTGTAGCACCTGTTTGGATAGCTACTGGCAGTGGCAGTGGCTGGAGCCATGCTGCAGGTGTCAGCAGTGTGGAGTGGGCTGAAACTCACAGTGGGAAGTGGGCAACAGACCTGGGTCCTGACAATGTCACTGGCAAGCACAGTGGTGGTAACAATGGGTCTGTTCTGGTCTTCTTCTGTGGAAGAAATGCATCCTAGGTTTCTCTAGTCTGCCATTTTCCCTGCTGTTTTGTAAATCTCTCACATCCCCCATATTTTCACCCTAGTTAAAGTGAATTAAATAACTACTATTGTGATCCTACTTGGAGCTAAAGATGGGCTCCAAGTGAATCCCAGAAATAAAAAAATGAAGTTTAAACCAATATGGAGTCTTAAAGCCTAATTAGAAAAATGAGTTCAATATAGTAGGTGGTACATAGTGAGGCTGCACAGGAGTGCTGACTGTGGAATGAATAACAAATACATGAAAACATGAATGAATAAAGTGTCAAAGGAAATGTGTAAAAATAAGTGATTTAATTGTTTATAGGATAGATTCCCATGGGTTGTGTGGTTAGAGAAATGTTTGAGAAGAGGTAAGTTTGGAGCTCTTTGGGAAGAGCAGAGCACACAGGGCAGGGGGTGGTGATAGGCGTGGGATTGGGGAAGACCGATTCTTCTTGCTTTTCATATATCAGTGAATAGAAACAAAGAGATCATCCTAGACTTCTTCCTTACCACATCCACATCCACATCCAGTCACCAGTTCCTATAAAAAACACAACCCAAAGAGGTTTGGCAAGATGGAGACTAGAAGTGCCCAGAAAACGTTCTCTCACAAAAAAAAGACCAGAATAACTAATAGATGGCTAACTACTAATTAGAGCATCTGTGGGACAGTGCAGGAATGCAGCAGGAGACTGGTGAGCATGAAAGTCCAGGATGGCAACATAGAGAAGAGAGAGAGGCACACAGCCTAAAGTGCCAAGTCTCTACCACCAGAAGCAAGAAGGACTTTCATTTGCACAGAAAAGGTAGGACAAGAGCCTATACCAACCCCCATCCTCACCACAGAGGCCTCCAATTCCTATTGCAGTGGGATTTCACAGCCACTGTAAGCCTGGAGCCAAGTGTGGGAACCTGCCTAGAATGCACACACTGCATTGCTCCAGAACAGGAGCATATACTATGCACTCCTTACCCCCACCCTCATGAATGAAGAGGATGCAACTGATACAGCACCATCTTGAAACTGGAGCCACTTCAGGAGCATACCCTGCCCTTGGGCCAGTAGCCACTGCACTCCCTCAATCCTCACGGGAGAAGCTACAACAACCTGATCCCAGTGGCTTGAAACCCAGGAGTGGCTGTGACCCCAGTCCTGCATGTCTGAGAAGCCAATCCCTGGTTGCTAAACTGATGCACCTCCACTTCTACAGCCAAAGATCCAAGAGATACCCCCTCACCTCCAGTGGGCTGTGCTCTGTGTGCCCAAAATCCCATACCAGAAAAATAGTTCATGGGTGCCTACCCTAATAAACACACTCCTGGGCAGGCAAAACTAAAACACATTTGCACCCTCCAAGAGAAGCTGCCAGGCAGTCTCGCCTCCAACAGTCCCAACTAGCACCCTTGCCTGCTGCCCATTAACCTGTCAGCCAGGGCCTCCTCTCTGCAGCCTCATCTAGCAAATTCACCTACTGCCAGAGAAGCAGCTGGCAAGGCCTTCTCTCTGGAGCCCCACCTAACAATCTGGCCCACTGCTCAAGAAGGGGCTGGCAGGACCCCCGTCTCTTCAGCCCCAGATAGCAACCTTGCCACTGCCCCAAAAGTAGCTGTCTCAGCCTCCTCTCAGTAGGCCTGCCTTGCAGCTTCACCCACTGCCCAAAATGCGGCTGGCAGGGCCACCTCTCTGCAGCCCTGTCTAGAGACCTCCGTCACTGCCTGAGAAATGACTGGTTGGGCCTCTTTCAACAGGCCTGTTTCATGGCTTTGCCCAAAGCCCAAAAAGTGGCTGGCGGGGTCCACTCTATGCAGCCCCATCTAGTAGCCTCGCCCAGTGCCCAAGAGACAGCTGGCCAGGCCCCTCTTGGTTGGCCTCCTTTGTGGTATTGTCCATGCCCAAGAAGCAGCTGGCAGAGCCACATCTCTGAAGCCTTATCTAGCATCTTCTCCCACTGTCTGACTGGCTACCTCTGTATTAGGCTTTTTCTATTGCTTATAATAAAATATCTGGAACTGGTAATTTGTAAGAAAACAAAATTGATTGCTTACCATTTTGAAGGCTGGGAAGTCCAAAGTCTAGGGAACACATCTGGTGAAGGCCTTGTTAGTATGACAGTGATGCAGGGATCTTAGATTAGAAAGCTAATCTTCTCTGTTGGCTCCTTTTAAAGCCATCAGAACCATGCCTATGACCACCATTAATCTATCAACTTATTACTCAGTGAATGGGTCAATCCATTCACTAGGCATACTCCTCACAAACCAAGTACCTTTTCAAAGCCCCATCTTTCAATTACCATAATAGGATTTCCCACCCTCCCAACAGTCAAAGTGAGGATCAGGCTTCTAATACATAAAACCTGGTGGTCATAATTCAATCCCTATCACCCTCCCCTTGGCAGTCCTGCTTCATGGCTTTGCTCACTGACTAAGAATGGTTGGCTGGGCCCCCTCTCTGCATCCCAGTCTAGTGGCCACACCACTACCTGAGAAGCAGTGGCTGGGCTGTCTCTTGGCAGACCTGCTTCGTGGCCTCACCCACCACCCAAGAAGTGGCTGGTTGAGCACTCATAAATGGTGCAATGGACCAGCTCCCAGCAGAACTGCAAGCAGCTAACTGAACTAAAATGTGCCCATGCCCTCAACTTAGAGAAACAGCAAAGCTTCTTGCCCTCATGAACTTGGCCCTGTGTCTTTGAGCCATTGCATACACACACAACCAATTAGGAAACAGCATGTTTAATGTGTCCCTAGCAAGTCAGCCCCCAGTTAAAAATCAGCATAATCACCTTGCCACTGGTGAACCAATCATTGAATAAAATAAAAAATACGTACAAGTCTTGACAACAGACTAGATAAAACAGAAGAATAAATTTCTAATCTGGAGGACAGCTATTTTGAAATAAATCAGGGAGACAAAATATAAAAATAAGAAATAATGAAGAAAACCTACAAGCCTACAACATTTATGGGACACTATTAAGTGAAAAAATATTCAAATTATTGACATTCCAGAAGGAGAAGAAAACTGAAAAGGCACTGAAAACATGTTTAGTGAAATAATAACTGAAAACCTCAGTCTTGGGAAGAATATGAACATCCATATCTAGGAGCTCAAAGGCACCCAAATAGATTCAACACATAAAAGTCTGTATCAGTTTGTTTTTGTGCTGCTATAAGAGAATACCTGAAACTGGGTAATTTATAAAGAAAAGAGGTTTATTTGGCTCATGATTCTGGGACAGCTGCATCTGGTGTGGGCCTCAGGCTGCTTCTACTCATGGTGGAAAGTCGCAGGGAGCTGGCGGGTACAAGCAGATCACATGGCAAGAGGAAGTGGGGGGGGTGCCAGGGTCCTCTAAACAAGCAGATCTTGTGAGAATTAATAGAGTGAAAACTAACTCACTACCCCCACCCCCAAGGAAGAGCATTAATCCATTCATGAGGGATCTGCTCCCATGACTCAAACAGCTCCCAACACTGCCACATTGGGGATCAGAATTCCACATAAGTTTGGGGAGGACAATATATCCAAACTTTATCAAGGTCCTCTCCCAGACACATTATAGTCAGACTGACAAAGCTCAAAGAACAAGAGAGAATTCTAAAAACAGCAAGAGAAAAGCATCAAGTCACCCATAAGGGAGTCCCCATCAAACTAACAGCAGACTTCTCAACTGAAACTCTTCAGGACAGCAGAGAATGGAAGGATATATTCAAAATACTAAAAGAAAAAAACTGACAGTCAAGAATACCATACCCAGCAAGGCTATCCTTCATAAATGAGGGAGGCAAAGTGAATTTCCCAGACAAACAAAAACTGCAGGAGTTCACCACCACATGACCATCTCTGCAAGAAATTCTCCATGTAATCCTGCATCTGGAATCAGAAAACAATAATCACTACCATGAATACTCAAAAAAGAACAAAAGCCACTGGTAGAACAAAAATGCAAATGAGAAAGAGAAAGAAACTAAATCTTATCACCTCAAAAAACCAACAAACACCAAAAACAAACAATAAAAGGGGGAGAAAGGAACAAAACATATTAAAACATCCAAACAAAAATTGATAAAATTCCAGGAGTAAAACAATATTTTTCAATAACAACTTTAAATGTAAATAGATTAAATTCTCCATTCAAAAGACACAGACTGACTGATTGGGTTAAAAAGCTACACCCAATTTTATGCTGGCTTCATGAGACTCACCTCACATGTAAATCAAAATCTTTACTAAGAGAGAAAGAGACTAAATCCTATATAATGATAAAAGTGTCAATACAGCAAGAGAATATAACAATTACAAATATATATGCACCCAACACTTTATATATATGGAGCACCCATATATAAAGCAAATATCAGATCTAAAGGGAGATATAGACACATTATTTTCATCACATCCAACAGCTGCAAAATACAAATTCTTTTCATCAACACATGGAACATTCACTAGGATTACCATATGTTAGGCCACAAAATAAGTCTAAAATTGTATCAAGTATTTTTTCTGACCATAAAGGAACAAAACTACAAATCAATAAAAAGAGAAACTTCCAAAACTACACAAATACATGGAAATTAAAGAACATGCTCTTGAATGACCAAAGGGCCAAAGAGAGAGTAAGAAGGAAATCAAAACATTTCTTGAAACTAATGAAGACAGAAACACAACATACCAAACCTATGAAATACAATCAATGTAGTATTAAGAGGAAGGTTTATAGTAATAAATGCCTACATCAAAAAACATGGAAAGATTTAAAATAAACAGCCTAACAATATACCTCAAGGAATTAGAGAAGTGATATTCAAGAAATAATGAATATTAGAGCAGAAATAAATGAAACTGAGACTAAAAATACAATACAAAATATCTCATAGAAGTAGAAAGTAAAATAGGGGTTACTAGAGACTGGTGGGGGAAAGGGAAAGGTTGGAATAGGGAGAGGGTTGTCAGTGAATACAAAATATTAGAGAGCTAGGAAGAATGGGGTCTAGTGTTCTGTAGTAATATAGGGAGACTGCAGTTAACAATGAAATAATGTATATCTTTGAATATCTAGTTGAGATGATGTTGAATGTTTCTAACATAGAAAAGTGACAAATGTTGACATACTAAGCATCCTGATATAATCATTTCACACAGTAGGAATGTACACAAACATCATATTGTACTCCATAAAGATATACAATTATCATGGGTCAATTAAGAAAAGTAAATTAAAAAGAGAGAAAAAAGAAAAATTTCAAATTAACAAGCTAACAATGCACCACATGAAACTAGAAAAGCCAAAAAAAACCAAACCAAAAATAAATACAAAAAAAGAAATAATAAAAATCAGAGCAGAAATAAATAAAATTGAGACTAAAAATACAACATAAAAGATAAACAGAAATTTGGTTCTTTTAAAAGATAAACAAAATTGACAAACCATTAACTAGACTAACCAAGAAAAAAAGAAAAAAGGCCCAAATAAATAAAATCAGATACTGAAAAGGAGACATTGCAACTGACAGCACTACCAAAACACAAAGGATCTTTAAAGACTATTATGAACGACTATATGCCAATAAATTTGAAAATCTAGAGAAAAAAGATAAATTTCTGGACACATATCACCTACCAAGACTGAATCAAAAAGAAATAGAGAACCTGAACAGATCCATACTAAGTAAGGAAATTGAATCTGTAATTATAAGACTCCCAACAAAGAAAAGTCCAGGACTAGATGGCTTCATTGCTGAATTCTACCAAACATTTAAAGAAGAACTAATACCAATACTTCTTAAACTATTTTAAAAATTGAAGTGGACAAAATTATTCCAAGCTCATACTGCAAGGTCAGCATCATCCTGATACCAAAACCAGGCAAGGACCAAGAACCAACAACAAAAGTACAGACCAATATTCAATGAACATAGATAGAAAAATCTTCAAAAAATACTAGCAAACCAAATCCAGCAGCACATCAAAAAGATTATACACCATGACCACGTGGGATTTAACCCAGAGATGCAAGGTTAGTTCAACATACACAAATCAACAGATGTGATTCATTACATCAATTGAACAAGAGATTAAGGCCATATGACCACCTCATTAGATGCAGAAAAAGCATTTGGTAAAATTCAACATCCTTCATGATAAAAACCATCAATAAAACAGGTATAGATGGAAAATATCTTAATATGATAACAGCTATATATGACCAATACACAGCCAATATCATACTAAACAGGGGAAAGGTGAAAGCTTTTCTCCTAAGAACTGGAACAAGACAAGGATGCCCACCCTCACCACTTTTATTCAGCATAATACTAGAAGTCCTAGACAGAACAATTAAGCAAGAGTAAGAAAAAAAGGGCAAATTAAATATTAGAAAGTCAAATTGTTCCTGTTTGCAGATGACATTATTTTATATAGAGAGAAACCAAGACTCTACCAAATAACTTCTAGACATGATAAATAAATTCAGGAAAGTTACAGAATACAAAATGAATACATGAAAATCACGAGCATTTCTATAGACCAAAAACAAACTTGCAGAAAAAGAAACCAAGAAAGCAATTCCATTTACAGCAGCAACAAAGAAAATACCTAAGAATAAATTTAACTAAGGGGATGAAATATACCTACAAGAAAAACTGAAACACTGTTTTAAAAAATTAAAGAAGGCATATACACAAAATGGAGAGACATGTCTTATTCATGGGTTGAAAGAATTAATGTTAAAATGACCATACTACCCAAAGTGATCTACAGATTCAATGCAGTCTCCATGAAACTACCAATGGCAAGCCTCACAGAAAAAAAAAAATTAAAAAATGATATATGGGGGAACAAAAGACCCCAAACAGCCAAAGCAATCCTTAGCAAAAAGGAGAAAGCAGAGGGCATCATACTTCCTGACTTCAAAATATACTACAAAGCTACAGTCATCAAAACAGCATGATACCACAACAAAAACAGACACATAAGTCAATGGATCAGAACGGCAAATCCACAAATAAATCCACATGCCTACAGACACCTGGTTTTTGACAAAGGACCCCAAAACATACATTGGGTAAAGTTAAGTTTCTTCAAATAGTGTTTGGAAAATTGAAGATTCATGTGCAGAAGAATGAAACTAGACCCCTATTTCTCGCCATATACAAAAATTAACTCAAGATAGACTAAAGACTTAAATGTAAGCTATGAATCTATAAAGCTACTAAAAGAAAACACAGAGGAAATGCTTCTGGACATGGTGCTGGGAAAATATTTTATTAATAAGACCTCAAAAGAATAGGTAACAAAAGGAAAAATAAACAAATGGAATTATATCAAACTAAAAAGCTCCAGCACAGCAAAGAAATCAACCATAGAACAGAGTGATAATGTATATGATAGGAGAAAATATTTTCAAAATGTGCCTTAGATGAGGAATTAATATCCAGAATTTACAAGGAACTCAAACAACTCAATAGTAAAAAAACAGATAATCTGATTTAAAAATGTGTAAAGAAGCTGAATAGACACTTCTCAGAAGAAGACATACAAATGGCCTACAGGTACATGAAAAATGGTCTGCACCACTAATTGCCAGAGAAATGCAAATTGAAAACATAAGATATCATCTCACCTCAATTAGAATGACTATTATCAAAATGACAAAAAATAACAAATACTAGCACGGATGTGAGTAAAGGGGAACGCATATACATTGCTGGTGGAAATGTAAATTAGTATGGCTATTATGGAAAACACTATGGAGGTTTCTTAAAAACTATAGATAGAGCCACCATACGATCCAGCAATCCCACTTCTAGATATATATTCAAAGGAAAGGAAATCAACATGTCAAAGGGATACCTGCACTCCCATGTTTAGCTCTATTCACAATAGCCAAGACCTAAAACCAAGCTCAATATCTATCAAAGGGTGATTGGATAAGGAAGTTGGGGTGTGTGTATATATATATATACACAATGGAATATTACTCAGCAATAAAAAGAATGAAATTCTGCCATTTACAGCAACATGAATGGGCTTGGAGAAAATTATGTTAAATGAAATGAGCCAGGCACAGAAAGGCATATACCACATATTCTCACTTGCATGTGGAAGCTAAAAAATATTTTCTTATAGAAATGGAGTAGAATAGTGATTACTACAGAATAGTAAGGTGGGGGGGGAATACAAATTTGTAGAGATATAAGAAGAATAAGATCTAGTGTTCTCCAGCAATACAGGGAGACTATAATCAACAACAAATTACTGTATAACTTCAACTAAGTAGTTGAAAGGATTTTGAATGTTTCCAACACAAAGAGGTAACAAATGTTTGAGGTGATGGATATCCTAAATACCCTGATATGATCATTGCACACTGTACCCAAATATCATGTTGTACTCAATAAATATATGCAGTTATCATGGGTCAATTAAGGAAAAATAAATTTAAAAGAAAGTAATATTTAGAGATAACAGAACTGGGGGGAAGGAATAATAAGATGTTATTATTTAATGGGTACAGAGTTTATGTTTAGGATTACAAGAATGCTTTGAAAATATATAGAGGTGGTGGTCACACAGCCTTATAAACGTAATTTATTCCACACAATTGTATATTATAAAATAGAAAAAAACAGTCGATATGCTAAGAGATAATGGTGATACTTTTGCCTCTTTTTAAAAAATAATACTCAACCTGTAATTAGTAACTGAATTTAGATGAGCAGTGGGTTAGTACTAAAGTATTTTAGAGTGAACCCAGTGAAGGCTATTAATAAATTGATGGAAAAGTTAATGACTCAATTAACTAAAGCGATGATTAACCTCTTAGACTTAATGGGGGGAAAAGTTCTCATAAACAATACTAAAATCCAACAACTAGTCTTTACTGAAGCTAAAAATATCTCTGAAATTGTGGCTCATACATACTGATACTGACTTGGCAGCATTCTGTAATAAGTATGTTCATGTTCTCTCTACACTGTGGCTTTCACAATTTTAAAGTGATCTTTCCTTGCAGAAACAAAGATAGTATTGGAAACCAAATAATTTGTGAGCTTTTTGAATTTGCAGGTCTTTCTAATCCAACAACTATGATGATAAATGATACTTAAAGTCTTGTAAATTCCTGTACTAATAATGCATTTTATCAAATTGTAACCTATAGACTGCACATGAAGATTAGCAATGAATATGTGAAGATATGAAAAAAAGAAGTAGCTCTTCATTATTTCTGATTGTGGAAATAAATTAAAGTTTTTAAGGAAAAAAAAAAGAAAGAAAATAATTATACTATTAAAACTTTTGCACTCTGCTTAGAGCCCTTACTACAAGTTGAGTGCATTGTGTGCTTTCACACATAATGACATTTAAAACATTATTGATTCCTAGGTATCTTTAAGATCTCTGCAGTGAGAGCTACTAAACACTACTGAAATGAATTAAAGAGGACACAAAAAGGTGGCAAGACACATAACGCTCTTGGATTGGAAGAATTAACATAGTGAAAATGTCCATACTACCCAAAACAATCTACAGATTCAATGCAATCTCCGTCAAAATACTAATGACATTCTTCACAGAAACAGAAAAAACAATTTTAACATTCATATGGAACAACAAAAGACCCTGAATAGCCAAAGCAATCCTGAGCAAAAATAAATAAATAAAGCTGGAGGCATAACACTACCCAGCTTCAAATTATATTACAAAGCTATTATAACCAAAACTGCATGGTACTGGCATAAAAACAGACACTTAGACTGTATCAGCCCCTTTCTATTGTTATAACGAAATACATGGAATTGGGTATTTTATAGGAAAAAATGAAATTTATTGCTTACAATTTCAGAGACTAGGAAGTCCAAAGTCTGGGGAACACATCTGGTGAAGGCTCTTTTTGGTGGTGACTTCAGTGATGGCAGATTATCACATTGCAAAATGGCACAGCAGAGAGAGCAGTGAGAGACTCTCCTCTCTCTTCTTAAGCCTTCAGAACCATGCCCCTGACCACCATTTTTAATCTATTAACTATGGCATAGTCCTACAGTCTAATCACCTCTTCAAGGCTCCAACTTTCAATTACCATAATAGGATTTCCCTCCCTCTTAACTGTCACAGGGCCAATTTTTAACACATAAAACTTGGGGGATACAGTTCAAGCTTCAGTGAATTTGGGGGCCACAAAATTCAATCCACTACAAGGACGAATGGAAAAGAACAGAAAACCTGGGAACCAACCCACATACTTACAGCCAACTGATCTTTGACAAAGGCAACAAGAACATACATTGGAGAAAAATTTGTCTCTTCAATAAATAGTGCTGGGAAAATTGGACATCCATATGCAGAAGAATGAAACTGGACCTGTACCTCTCACCATATACCAAAATAAACTCAAAATGGATTAAAGACTTAAATGTAAGACCCGAAACCATAAAATTACAAAAAGAAAATAGGGGAAACACTCCAGGAAGTAGGACTGGGCAAAGACTTTATGAATAAGACCCCCAAAATACAAGCAGCAAAAGAAAAAATAAACAAATGGTATTATATGAAGCTAAAAAGCTTCTGCACAGCAAAGGAAACAATCAACAGAGAGGAAAGACAACCCATGTAATGGCAGAAAATATCTGCAAACTATACATCTGACAAGGGATTAATATCCAGAATACATAAGGAACTCAAACAACCACACAGTAAAAAAATAAATAATCCAGTTAAAAATGGGCAAGGGAGATAAATAGACATTTTTCAAAGGAAGACATACAAATGACCAACAGGTACATGAAAAAATGCTCAACATCTCTAATAATCAGGTAAATGAAAATCAAAACCACACTGAGATATCATCTCACCCCAGTTAGACTGGCCATTATTAAAAAGACCAAGAATAACAAATTCTGGCAAGGATGCAGGATGCAGTGGAGCTCTTCTACACTGTTGGTGAGACTGTAAATTAGTACAGCCATTACGGAAAACAGTATGGAGGTTTTTCAAACAACTACAGATAGCACTGCCATATTATCCAGCAATCCCACTACTGGGTATATATCCAAAGGAATGGAAATCATCACGTCTAAGAGATACCCACACTCCCATATTCATCACAGCTCTATTTGCTATAGCCAAAATATGGAACCAACCTAAATGTCCATCAACGGATGACTGGATAAGAAAAATTTGCTATCTATACACAATGGAATACTACTGAGGCATAAAAAAGAATGAAACATGGGTGAACCTGGAGAAAATTATGTTAAGTGAAATAAGCCAGACACAGAAAGAGAAATACTTACTCATAACTGGGTGCTAAGAAAGAAGAGCAAGGAAGGAAGGAAGGAGAAAGGGAGGAAGGGGGGGGAGAGAGAGAGAGAAAGACCACAATAATACATTGAACTTTCAGAGGGAGAGAACAAACCTAAGAATACTAGAGATGGGAAGAAGGAGCAAGGGGGGTTGGAGAGTGATCAGTCAGGTAAAGGGCATAAAGAATAATTACTATTTGTAATCATGAATATGCTAATAAAAATTTACTTGTGCATAGAAAAGAAAACATCTGAGCACTTTCCATACAATGTTATGTTAGCCAATAAAAAAAATGTTTTATCACCAAAGATATATATATATACGTACACACACAGACACACATATAAATGCGTGTGTGTGTATAGCTTTCTCAACTTTATGTCAACTGGGCTTACTAACTATTAGCACAAATCAACCACACCTAGCATTTTTACATATCTCTACATGAACATTCTTTAAAGTTTTATTATGCTTATGCTCTGAATCCATTATTTATAATTTAAATGATGAGCAAGATCTTTAAAAATATGACTATCAAAAGCCCTGTCCTTTACTACATCTTCACTAAATATTGGAAGCCTCACACTAACGGCTATACTATTTTTGACCGCTTTCTATTCTAAAGAATGGACAGGAGAAATAAGGACAAGCTATAATAACCCAAACAGCATGGTACTGGCATAAAAACGGACACAGTAATCAATGGAATAGACTAGAAAATCCAGAAA
This sequence comes from Galeopterus variegatus, assembly GCF_000696425.1. NCBI lineage: Eukaryota > Metazoa > Chordata > Mammalia > Dermoptera > Cynocephalidae > Galeopterus > Galeopterus variegatus. The sequence goes on along the minus strand of NW_007727864.1, from coordinate 244,944 downwards.
TCAACCCACACACCTACAGCCATCTGATCTTTGACAAAGGCACCAAGCCTGTACACTGAGGAAGAGACTGCCTCTTCAGCAAATGGCGCTGGGATAACTGGATATCCATATGAAGGAGAATGAAACTAGACCCATACCTCTCACCACATACTAAAATCAATGCAAAATGGATTAAAGAATTAAATATACACCCTGAAACAATAAAATTCAAAGAAAACATAGGAGAAACACTTCAGGAAGTAGGACTGGGCACAGACTTCATAAATATGACCCCAAAAGCACGGGCAACCAAAGGAAAAATAAACAAATGGGATTATATCAAGCTAAAAAGCTTCTGCACAGCAAAAGAAACAATTAACAGAGTTTATAGACAGCCAACAGAGTGGGAGAAAATATTTGCAAAATATACATCTGACAAAGGATTAATATCCAGAATATACAAGGAACTCAAACAACTTTACAGCAAAAAAACCAATCATGCAACTAAAAAATGGGCAAAGGAGCTGAATAGGCATTTCTCAAAGGAAGATATATGAATGGCCAACAGACATATG
>NW_007727864.1:152652-244114 GCF_000696425.1 Galeopterus variegatus | reverse complement strand
ACTGCTGGGAATATTCCCAGAGGAATGGAAATCATCAAGTTGAAGGTATACCTGTTCCCCAATGTTCGTCACAGCACTCTTTACAATAGCTAAGAGTTGGAACCAGCCCAATAAATATCCATCATCAGATGAGTGGATACAGAAAATGTGGTATATCTACACAATGGAATACTTCTCCGCTATAAAAAAGAATGAAATACTGCCATTTGCAACAACATGGGTGGACCTAGAGAGAATTATATTAAGTGAAACAAGTCAGGCACAAAAAAGAGAAATATCACATGTTCTCACTTATTTGTGGGAGCTATAAATAAATAAATAAATAAATAAATACACAAATAACCTGGGGTGAGGAGGGAAGAAGACATAACAATTACAGCTCCTTGAAGTTGATAGGACAAGTGAACAGAAAGGAGATTGTTGGGAGGGGGGGGTAATAGGAGAGGGTGGGAGGTTTCGTTAATGGGCCACAATAATCAACCACATTGTATATTGACAAAATAAAATAAAATTTAAAAAAAAGAAAAGAAAAGTCATGCCTATTCAGCTCCACTGCCCATTTCTAAATCAGGGGTTGTTTTTTTAATTTTTTTTTTTTACTGTTGAGTTGTTTGAGTTCCATGTATATTCTGGATATTAATCTCTTGTCAGATACATAGTTCGCAGATATTTTCTCCCATTCTATAAGTTGTCTTTTCACTCTGTTAATTGTTTCTTTTGCTGTACAGAAGTTTTTTAGTTTGACATAATTCCATTTGCTTATTTTTTTCTTTGTTGTCTGTGCTTTTGGTGTCTTAATAATAAAGTCTTTGCTCAGTCCTACTTCCTGAAATGTTTCCTCTATATTTTATTTTAGGAGTTTTATAGTTTCAGGTCTTATATTTAAGTCTGTAGTCCATTTTAAGTTGATTTATGCTGAGAAGTATGGATCTAGTTTCATTTTTCTATATATGGATGTCCAGTTTTCTCAGCACCATTTACCAAAGAGGCAGTTTTCCCCAATGTATTTCTTGGTGCCCTTGTCAAAGATCAGTTGGCTTTTAGCATGTAGATTGATTTCTGGGTTCTCTGTTCTGTTCCATTGTTCCAAGTGTCTGTTTTTATGCCAGTACCATGCTGTTTTGTTTACTATAGCTTTGTACTACATGAAGTCAGGGAGTGTAATGCCTCTGACTTCATTTTTTTAATATTTTATTTTTTTGCTCAGGATTGCTTTGGCTATTCAGGGTCTTTTGTTATCCCATATGAATGTTAGGATTTTTTTTTTAATTCTGAGAAGAATGTTTTTGGTATTTTGATGGGGATTGCATTGAATCTGTAGATCACTTTGAGTAGTATGGACATTTTCACAATGTTAATTCTTCCAATTGAAGAGCATGGAATGTCTTTTCATTTTTGTGTGTCCTCTTTAATTGCTTTCAGCAGTCATTTGTAGTTCTCATTGTAGAGATGATGTCAGAGGTAGGGTCTGGGGCACCCGATAGTCAGCCTCAACTCATTCAATCCTCTTACCAGGTTCTTGACTCCACCACAGGAAAGAATTTAAGGGCAGTGTCACAGTAGAAAGTGAGAACAAGTTTAATATAATGGATAAGAATACAGGTTCCACAGAGAGAGTGTGGCATAGCTCCAGAGACTGAGCAGGGCCCACACCAAGTTTAACACAAAATAAGCTCAGTACACAAATCAAGTCTAACACAAAAGCAAGAAAAACATACTTAAGCTTCAGTACAATGTGTCTGCTGGCTCAAGAGAATGAGCAGCTGCTTGCTGAAAGTTAGATACAAAGTAAAATACACACACCTCAGACAGCAAAGTGCGGGTTGCCTCCAGGAAAGTAAGCAACATGCCTTCAGCTGGGATTTGGCTTTTATAGTTTTGCCATCTAATGAATATTCAATTAAGGGGGTGGTTCCCAGTTATATGCACCAGGCATATTCAAGAATATTCTATGCTCTCTATTTAGCATGCCCAGCCACTGAATTTGCATAAGCCAGCCCTTTGTGGTCTCATTTTCCCCATGTTGGTGCTAAAGATAGGTCTAACAGTAACTTTTCTCCAGGAGAGCTCAGAGGAGGGGGCCTGAGACCTCAGGGAGTGGCTGGAAACTCAGAAGCATGTCCTGAAACCCAAGCCCAGGGAAACCATGCACCTCCTTTATCAGAGATCTCTCACCTTGCTTAATTGTATTTTTAGGTATTTTATTTTATTGGTGACTGCTGTAAATGAGCTTGATTTCTTGATTTCTTTTTCTGCTAGATTGTTGTTGGAGTATTAAAATGCTACTGATTTTTGCATGTTGATTTTGTACCCTGCAACTTTACTGAAATCATTTATCAACTCTAAGTGTCTTTTTGTAGAGTGTTTAGGTTTTTTATATGTAGGATTATGTCATCTGCAAACAGAGACAGTTTGGCTTTATCTTTTCCAATCTGGGTGCTCTTTTTTTCTCTCTTGCCTGATTGTGCTCGCTAGTACTTGCTAGTATTATGTTAAAAAAAAGAGTGGTGATAATGGGCATCCTTGTCTTGTTCCTGTTCTTAAGGGAAAACTTTCAGCTTTTCCCCATTCAGGGTGATATTGGCAGTGGATTTGTTATACATGGCTTTTATTGTGTTGAGTTATTTTCCTTCTTTACCTAATTTGCTGAGAGCCTTTATCATGAAGGGATATTGAATTTTGTCAAAAAAATTTTTTTGCATCTATTGAGATAATCTCATGTTTTCTGTCCTTGATTTTGTTGATGTGATGTATCACATTTATTGACTTGCATATGTTGAATCATCCTTGTCTTGCTGGGATGAATCCCACTTGATCATGGTGTATAATTTTTTTGATGTATTGCTGTATTTGATTGCTAGTATTTTGTTGAGGATTTTTGCATCTGTGTTCATCAGAGATATTTGTCTGTAGTTTTCTTTTTTGTCATTGCATCTTCATCTGGCTTTGGTATCAAGTAGATGCTGGCCTCATAAAATGAGTTTGAGAGAGTAGCCTTTGTTTCAATTTTTTGGAATAGTTTGAAGAAAATTAGTATTAAGTCCTCTTTAAAGATTTGGTAGAACTCAGCAGTAAAGCCACCTGGTCCTTTGATTTTCTTGGTTGGGAGATTGCTGATTACTGTTTCAGTGTTCTTGCTTGTTATTGGTCTGCTCAGGTTTTCTGTTTCTTCTTGGTTTAGTCTTGGTAGTTTGTATGTCTCCAGAAATTAACTGATTCTTCTAGGCTTTCAAATTTATTGGTGTATAGTTGTTTGTAATAGTCTCTAATGATACTTTGCATTTCTGTGGTGTCGGTTGTAATGTCTCCTTTTTCATTCCTGAATTTTGTTATTTGGGTCTTCTCTTTTCTTTTATTAATTAACAGTACTAATGGTTTGTCTGTTTTGCTTACATTCTCAAAAAAACAACTTTTTGTTTCATTGATCTTTTGTGGGGTCTCTGTATCATTTAATTCTGCTCTGATCTTAATTATTTCTTTCCATCTATGAAATTTGAGATTGGATTGTTCTTTTTTAAAAATTCTTTGAGGTGTAGTTAAGTTGTTTATTTGAAATCTTTTTTTTATGTAAGTGTTAATTGCAATAAAGTTTCTCTTAGTACTGCTTTTGCAATATCCTACAGGTTTTGACATGATGTGTCTTTATTTTTGTTGGTTTCAAGAAATTTTTGATTTCCTGTTTAATTTCTTCTTGGATCCATAGGTCATTCAGGAGCCTGTTGATTAATTTCCACGTATTTGTGTAGTGTCCTGAATTTTGCTTGTTATTAAAAGTTTTAATCCACCATGGTCTGAAAAGATGTTTAAGATGATTTGGATTTTTTAAAAATTTGTTGAGAATTGATTTGTGACCTAACATGTGGTCTATCCTGGAAAATGTTCCATGTGCTGATGAGAAGAATGTATATTCTGTAGTTTTGGGATGAAATGTTCTGTAGATATCTGCCAGGTCCAATTGGTCTAAAGTGTAGTTTAGATCCTGTTTTTCTCTGCTGATTTGTTGACTGGATGATCTGTCACTGCAGAGAGAGGGGTGTTTATTTCCCCAACTATTATCATATTGGGGTCTCTTTTCTTTACTAATGTTTGCTTATATATCTGGGAGCTCCAGTGTTGGGCATATATGTATTTATGATTATTTTGTCTTCTTACTGGATAGATCCCTTTATCATTATTTAGTGACTGCCTTTGTCCCTTTTTATGTTTTTTGGCTTAAAGTCTATTTTATCTCATATAAGAATAGATACACCTGATTGGTTTTGCTTTTTATTTGCTTGGTATGTCTTTTTTCATCCTTTCACTATTAGTCTGTTTGTGTCTTCATGGTTGGGTGAGTCTCTTGAAGACAACACACGATTGGGTCTAGCTTTTTAATCCAGTCTGTCAGTCTGTATCCTTTGAGTGTGCAGTTTAAACCATTTACAGTTAGGGTTGTTATTGAGAGGTACTGTCTTACTTATGGCATTTTACCACTCTTTGTTTAGATTGTTTAAATATCTTGTTTCCTCTCTTCCCTTTTTATTCTTCCTCATTGTTTGTTGTTTCTTTGAAGTGGTAAGATTTAGTTTCTTTTTTATTTCTCATTTGTGTTTTGCCAGTGGTTTTTGTTCCTCTTCTGTATTTTTGGTAGTGATTATTGTTTTTTGGATTCCAGGTGCAGGACTACCTTGAGAATTTCTTGCAGAGTTGATTGTGTGGTGATGAACTCCTTTAATTTTTGTTTATCTGGAAAATACACTATCTCCCTCATTTCTGAAAGATAGACTTTCTGGGTATAGTATTCTTGGTTGAAAGTTTTTTTTCTTTTTTTTTTAATTTTTTTTTTAATTTTTATTTTGTCAATATACAATGTAGTTAGTTATTGTGTCCCATCACCAAAACCTCCCTCCCTCCTCCCTCTCCCCCCTCCCACCCAGATGTGTCCCCTCCATTTTCTCATTGTAAGAGCTTCAAAAAAAAAAAAAAAAAAGTTGAGGTTGTTAAATCTTCCTCTCCCCCCCCCTCGGTTTTTTGTTATTGTTCTTGTTGTTGTTGTTGATGTTGTTGTTGTTGCAGTTTGTTTTTGTGTGAGTGTGTGTGAGAGAGTGTGTGTGTGTGTGTGTGTGTGTGTGTGTGNTAAATTTACTTAGTAAATCTGTTTATCCTCTACTGGCATCAAAATAGTTTAAGAGAAAAGAAAATTAACCTACATATCCAGACCTTATATTTAAGCTAGTCATATTAGCATTCATGGAAAAGCACAAACAAATGGCAGTTTTCAATGCTCAGCAAATCCACTTCCAGAAATTATATGATCCCTAATCCATGGACAATTACTAAAGTGTAGATACTTTAGTATATATCAATTAACATTTTCAAAAAGGAAAACAATAGTTTGTTGAAGAAGAAATTGCTTCAGTAGAAAAAAATGTTTTGTTAACCAAATATTAAGTATAAAATTAAAGAGTATTAGAATGTCAGTTTACATTAGTAGTTTTGTCTGAAAAATAATACCTGTGTTGCTAGTTGTGGCAGCAAGCAAAAGGAGCAGTAGAGTACATTTAATTACCTGATCATTGACATAAATAATATTATGGTAGCAATAGAGGAAAAATCACATTAAATGTTTGAAATCAATTAGAAAGTATTAAATATAAGAGAGTTCACACATTTAATATCTCTCACTGGTGAATAAAGCAGAAGTGATCATTTTTATAAAATTTTAATCTGGGATTATTCACCTTCCCATAGGTAAATTTTGAGGTATTAAGTTGTTACACTTCTCACTGTGTAACGAAGATGCAAAAAAGATTACTGAAAGCAACATGAATGCAACAAGAAGCCCAAAGGGACTGCACCTCAGCAACTCCTCTGTTAGAAGGAGAGACTGGGTACAGCCCCGATTCAAAGTTTACTTCTGTTTTTATTGTAAAGACAAGGAAGTTTCACAAGAAAAATAAGTTGATTCAGTCATTTCAAAAGGACACAAAGAGATAGGCAACCTGACAAAAGTTATCTGTGGCTAAGATTAACTTAAGCAATAGAAACTAGTAACATCATTTGAATTAACGACATGACATTCCAAAGTACAATTTGTGAAAAGGTAAGTTGATGAAACTGTGATCATTATCTAATCTAAAATATAACCTCTCCTTAAATTATTTAAGCAAGAGTTACATTCTTATGATTAAATCTAAGTATAATTGTCTATAAAGTTTCCAACAAACAGCTTGTCTTTAGCAAACATTTTTTCACATTTTTTCCCTACAGCAATTCTTTGAACATCTTTTAACAGCAATCAGTATGTTAAATAATCCAAGTACACAATCCCATCCCAAAACAGTGATTAGAATTGATTAGATAGGCTGTTGCCTGCTAGCTGTAGACCCTTGTCTCCTAACCTGGGACTTTTGTCCCATACATGCATTACCTAAAAGCCAACTGAGTTGATTATCTAAAAATCAACTGAGAATCAACATATACTTGATTAGAATTGATTGGATAGGCTTTTTCCCCACTAGCTGTAGGCTATTGCCTCCTAGCTAAAGACTTTTGTCCCATAAATTTTTTAGCTAAAGAGCCTTATCTAAAAATCAAAAAAGAATCAAGATTTTTTAACTCTCTACACTAAATAAAATATTTCCATTGAAATTAGGAAGTATTAGAAAAAATGAAATAAATTATTGTAAGGAATATTATTATATTTCTTTCACACAGAAGCAGAAGCAAGTTTTAGAGTTTGTGTATAATTCTAAAAGGAATAGTGACAGATAATGTATTCAGAAACAAGTTAGGGAGAAAAATTTAAAAAAGAAAGGTTGCATTAGCTAAAAATTTTTAAATTTCAATAAAATAATGCAACTATATTAAGCCACCTTTATTTTAAACTCCTGATAAATGAGAATAAAGAGGACTTACAGGAATTCTTTAAAAATTAACCCAGTTTAGTCATGTTCTTTATATTCATAGACATAAGCAATAGTAAGTATTGATAGATCAAGGTTTATTTCCTTCATTTTTTTTCTATTTTTATTTGTATTTTTTTCTTCTTTTTAACTTTTGCCTGAAACTCTCCTTTCTATCTCCATGTTTTGAAATCCCAAAGAAAGAAAACTAGTGACTTAAAGATAAAACAATTCCAAGATCACATATCACCTTTTATGAAGAATTTATTTCCATTAAAAACAATACTTTAAGTGTTTTTAGAAATATAGCAAACCAATACACAGACTTGTTGAAATTCCCTGACCAACAGGAACACTTTAAAGGATAGTGCCTAATAAATACTGAATTGATAAAATCTGGTAATAAAGTGGCAATAACCAACTTGATATGTTCTATCTATACATTTAGAATGTTAATTAGATAACAGAAGCATGCTGCTGTTGAAAGAACTTTATGAGAAAATTATGACTTCTCTCTCGAGAAATTAATAATAATGGCTTCCTTGTTTCTCTTTTTGTGTGTGTGTACTTAAGTGCTTCTTTTATTTATTTATTTTTTTTTCCTGCAGGGCATTCTATTATGCTGGCAACTTTATATATTTCTTTGAATTGTTAAAGCAGACACAACACTTTTTGCTTATGTAATGAAATGACTTTCAGAATACAATGCCTACAGGCTATCTTAGTGCCTTCCTTGTCTGCTCTGTATAAGTGCTTCAATAAAGTATTTCTTAAGTATAACTGTTAATGTATATATTCTGTTTTTATACTACTTAATTTCTGTTTACATTAGAAAGGTATTTGTTTTAATTTTCTATTACCAATAATAAAATTACTCTTTAGATATTATGTATTTTTTTTTTGCTACAATACAACAAAAAGGAATGCATAATGTCCATTAAGTGTTCCCTAACTAATGGTCAGGTGGTCTGGAGCCTTTAAATACAAAATGTTCTGTGGAATATTTGCAAAATTGTACAGAAAGTACAGATATGTCCTCAGAAATTGTCCAATGTGCCAATCTGTGGAGAGTAGAGGGCAGTGATAAAATGAACATTCACTGATCAACATATCTAAGTTGGCTTTAAGAAAGTGGGTTTGGAACAATAGAAACATTAAGAAATTTTCAACATTCTATAGTTATAAAATGTTTGAAAAGAATATTTAAAAAAAAAAAACAGTAAAAGCTTTTCAATACTTATCATTAGTTTGGAAACTCTTAGTCAGTTCAAGCTGCTAAAACAAATAAAATAGAGTCACCGGCTTAAAAAACAAACATTTATTTCTCACTGTTGTGGAGGCTGTAAGTCTAAGATCAGTTCCAGCACGATTTAGAAGGGCTCTCATTCTGGCTTGCACATGGCCAACTTCTTTCCGTATCTTCACAAGGTGGAGAGAAAGCTCATCACTAGCACGTCTCTTCTTACAAGGACAGTAATCACCTTCATGAGGGTTCCACCCTCATTACCGAATTATCACCCAAAGATACCACCTCCAAATAACAACACATTGGAGATTAGAACTTCAATATTCAAATTTGGGAAGACATAAACATTCCATTCATAGCAGTACCTAATTACATCTAAAAAAAAGTCTTTACCCATCTCTTATTTATTGAGAATGTACCATGTCCTAGGTACTGTCTTAGTTTCTGAGGTAATAACAGCAGTGACAGAAACCTTAAATGCTTGCCTAAGGAAACCTTCTTTTTAACAGGAGAAATCAATAATAAATACGAAAACTAAGTAAAGTACATAATATATTAGTCAATTGTAATTGCTAAGAAGACAGAACAAGCCATGCAAGGTGGTAAAGAAATCTAGGGATGGAGGTGAGGTTGAGGATTTAGATAGGGTGGGTACAGAGACCCTCACTGACTTTTGAGTAAAGACAAGACATTTGAAAGTGAGTTTGCTAGCCATGGTGATGCTCTGAGGTCATTTCTGTTAGAGTGACTAGAAGTGCAAGTATTTGAGGCTCAAGGTGGGCTTGTGTGTCTGGGAACTACAAGGATCCTGCTGTACCTGGAGGAGGATCCATGCATGGGAGAAGGTTGGAGGTCCTGGTAAGGATTTTTGCTTTTACTTTGATTGGAGAAGCCATAGGAAGGTTGTGAGTGAGACTAACAGGTCCTCACTTAATTTTAGTACAACTATCCTGGCTATTGTACAGGCAAAAGATAGAAATATGGCAAAGATCAGGCAAGGATGACAGTGAGAAATTCATTTCAGTATTCCAATCCAGTGATAACTGTGCCTGGAACTTAGATGGTGGCATCTGGGGCAATGAGGAGATTCTAGGTTCTAGATTTTTTTTTTCCCTAAAAGTAATATTGATAGGATTTCCTGACAGAACAGATACTGACTATGAAGAAAGACCAAGAGGGGTCAAGGATGGATCCATATTTTGGTCTAAAGCTCTAAGTAAGGGAAAAATGCAGTTGCCTTTAACTGAAATAGGGAACACAGCATGAGGGGTATGTTTGGGGGTAAAAAATTCATGGGATCAGTGGTTGAACTTGTTAAGTTTGAAATATCTATAATATATTCACAAGGAAACTTAGGCAGCTGGATACATTAATCTACAATTTAGAAGAGAGGGTTTTACTGGAGATAAAAGATTTGAAGTCATCAGCACAAAAAAGGTATTTAAAAAGTATTAACTATCTTGTTTTAGTTTTCAAAATGCCATATTAGCTATATCATTTACTTAAGTGTTTTGTTTGAAAAATATATAAGAAATAATATAAAAAGCATGTATCCAACACTAGAACTGCCATCTTAAACATTTTATTATATTTGCTTCAAATGTGTTCTTAATAAAATTAATAAAGTGATATGAATAAAGTAAAAGTTGTTTTGGTCGCCCATCTCTAATGTTATGGCTTTTTCCTACTCTCACAAATGTATTTCTTCCAATGTTGTTTGACTAGTTTTCTTTTTTTTTTTTAAATTCAGTGAAATACATAGTGAATTTTCAATAAATGCTGTTGTTGGCAATTGATAGTTCCTTTGTCATGCTTTTATTCTATAGATGCATTATCTTTATGAATAAAGTAATTTTTAACTTTCCATTTTGTTTCTTGCTGTAAGTCTATATGTTACAGTGTTTTTTGTGGTTTTTTTTTATAATCAGTATTTTTCTTTCATTGTGGACATATTCTTAGAATATTTGATGATCATTGGTTTCCCATAAATAAATAGGAGTAAAATATTAAAACTTAATTAGAATGCCAGAGGTCATGAACAGGATTTTTCAACTGTTGGGAGTTTGCTTTTAGGTGTTTAAACATGAGACAGTCTGTGAAACCCTCAAATTCAAGGATGTCAGAAAGTTATTTATTCTCTTCGAGGGAGGTCAGTCACTTTTGCTGGTGTTCTGTGCATATGGCATAAAAGAAGAGGAGGGGTCCATTATTCTACATATAAACTTAAAATAATACAACATCAGCTCTATATCTACTCCTCTTTGATATATGAGGCATTGAAGAATACTGAGCCCTACACTGAAGGTGGATAGGAAACATTTGGGGTCCTGGGGAAGAAGAATTCACCATCTATGATTTATTCATTGCTGTATACCTTTATGATCATGATGGTTATTGGGTTTCCTTGTTTAGATTCATTGATTACTTTTACTATTTCTGAAACCATTTTATTTCAATAATTTATAAACATTTTTTATCTGCTGATAATCTCTTCCAGTTTTGTTGTTGTTGTTGTTGGAGGGGAGATCTAAGATCTGGATTTATGTATTTCTTTTATTCATGCTTTTTTTTATTAGTATTGTCTCAAATCAGACAAGAAATAGCATATGTTTTTAACTATGCCATTTTTTAACTTATCATTTCTTAAGCTTATTTTCTATTTAATCAGGTAATGTTACATTTAAATCATAGTGAAGACTATCTAGAGTACATGGCCTCTATAACGTTGGAGCTTATAATCCTGGGCATAGGAAAAGACATAAGCCAAAACTGAAACACCTGTACTACAAACCATATCATACAGAACAATCTGATGTCCCTGATTTTGACCTATTATTCTGCTGGTTAAACTCTCCAATGTGTTTTTTTATTTTGCTGAATAACTTCTTCAGTTCGGCAAGTTCTGTTATGTTTTTTTTTTATGACAGTGATTTCCTTGTACATTTCCTCTTTCAGGTCCTGTATATTTTTCCTGGTTTCGTCATGCTGTCTAGCTGTGTTTTCTTGTATCTCATTCAGTTTCTTTAGGATTATCGCTCGAAATTCCCTGTCATTCATTTCAAGGGCTTCTTGTTGTATAGGAAATCTCATTCAGTCTCTTTAGGATTATAACTCTAAATTCCCTTTTATTCATTTCAAGGGCTTCTTGTTCTATAGGATCTAGAGTTTGAGATTTATTAACTTTTGGTGGTGTACTTTCTTGGTTTTTTGCATTTCTGGTATCTCTTTTTGGGTGTTTGTTCATTTTGGCAGGGAGTTTCACTCGGGTCTTGGACCTCTGTGGGAAGCCTCCTCTCTGGTCAGCTTGGACAGCTGCTGGATTCCACCCTGCCAGTCCCACAGGGTATGTGTGTTCTGCACCTCGCTATTGGGGCATTTTCCCACTCTGTGTGCACTAGGTGGGGCTGTTGAACCTTGCAAAGGGGGCCCGCAGGGTGTGTAATTTTTTTTTTTTTTCCGAGACTCCGTCTCCTTTTGCCGGACCCCTCCCCACTCTGTGCGCTCAGTACAGGGCTGAGGCATGTCTTCTGCAATCCTCGTCTATCAGCTGGGACATCAAAGCTGTGCCTTGCCCCGCCCTGCCCAGGAAGAGTTTCAGGTGTCTGGTACAGACGCTTTGGGTGCTTTTGTGGCCCTGGATAAGGCCTCCTCTGGATCTCTCACTTTCCTCCCAGTGCTGCGGCTATCTGTGTAGTAAAGTTATCTCCAACTCCAGGGTGTGAGCTTCTTGGGGGAGGGTCCCACAGCACACAGTTCCTCTTTGAATCCCCCCAGCACGGGTCAACCTGGGCGCCCTCGGGGAGTGCTCTCTGGCAGCTTCAATCTAGCTCCAGAGCACTCCGGGCTCCCCTCTCCCAATCAGAAATCAGTTTGGGGTTCTTCCAAACTGAGGGCCACAGAGATGGTATCTGCATCCCGGAAACAGGGAGTTTACCTGGGACCGAAGCCCAGGGTGTGGTGGAGTGACAATCTGGGCGGGCTCCTCTTCCCTGCCCTCCCAACACTGGCCGGGGGCTCCCCCCGCCACCAGCCCCGTCAGAGATCCATGGGGGGAGTGGGATTGTAGGCCGGTCCACAGGCCCCGGGGGGCCCCACGTCAAGGTACGCAAGTGGCACATCTCAGTGGGGAGCCGTGCCAAGCAAAGGGGGCCAGCCTGGCTGATCCGAGCCAGCCGTCTCTGCCCCCACGTGAGAAAATGGAGGCAGCGCTGGTGCCAGTGCCTAGCCTGGTGTGGTAGGCAGGAGCCAGGCAGCTGGGAGCCAGACGGGCTTCTGCCCCGCAAGTGGGGCTGGACTGGGGGTGACTCACAGAGCTCACAGAGTTGGGCCGGTCTGGCACCTTCCACTCCATTTCTGTGTCATCTCTGCTGACTTACTTGGCCTTTGTTGTCTGGGGCTGCTCGCTCGAGCCCGCAGCATGGCTTGGGCGCTCTCAGGAATCTTCTTTTGTGATGGCCCTAAAACCTCAAATCTGTAGTTGCTTTTTTGTCATTGTAGGTTAGTTGTTCAAAGATCTATTCATTTTTTGTTGCTCTTGGAAGTGCAAATAGTACTCTGGTATCACAGCGCACACTTCTCAGGGTCGCGCTGTCTCCTGGCACAGCCGCTCCAGACCCATCGCCATCTTCTGAAGAAAGGATTATACATTTTGACCAAGTGAGTTTATACCTGGAATGCATGGGTGGGTCAAGATCCAAAAATTAATCAATGTAATAAACCACATTAATAAAATGCAGGGCAAAAACACACAATCATCTCAATTGATACATAAAAATCATTTGACAAAATTCAACACTCTTCCATGATAAAAACACTCAATAAACTAAGAATAGAAAGAAAGTTACTCAAAATATATAAAGGTCATATATGAAAAACCCACAGCTAGCATAGTATTCAGTAGTGAAAAATTGAAAGCTTTTCTTGTAAGATCAGAAAGAAGACAAAGATGTTTGTTTTTGCCACTTCTACTCAACACAGTAATGAAAGTTCTAGCCAAAGCAATTATGCAAGAAAAAGAAATAAAAGGCATCCAAATTGAATAAGAAAAAACAAAATTATCTCTGTTCACAGATGACATAAGCCTCATTCCTCCTCTTCTAACCAAACCCTCACCCCTTCCTACTGGTGGTGTGAGCCCACCTGAGGCTTTTTCCATAGTACCTCTCGGTTTTCTCCACATATTCTCAGCCTGTGTACTTAAGACATTTCCTTAAGTAACTCCTTGACTTCCTCCAAAACTTTTTCAACCTTTATCTCACAGCTGTCATAATCACATCAAATGCAACAGGCCAATTGGGAAATTCACATTCCTGAAATACACCATGACCTTCCTGCATTTGCCCATGCTTTGCTTTCTTCTGGGTTTTCTCTCCCTAGTACCCACTCTTCCCTCCCAAATTGTCTCAGTCATTTCTTTGATACTGTCTCACTCCACACATACACACATCCATCTCTGAACTAGGGTAAGGTTTGCTCCTGTTGAATGGGCAGACATGGTTCCAGCACCCATGCATGCTGACCTCACCTTTTCACTATGACATACTGAAGCTCTAGTTGGGCTCATGGCAGACTGTCCAAGTGATGCTGGTGAGTTCATCTCTCACCTTCACATACCCACACACAGCACACACTCTCACAGATTACACCCAAACACATGTGACCCACAGAAAACCATCAGACACAGCCACATGGAATAGCATGCTTAGTTCATTACTGTGAGAGTAGGGTTTGCCAAAAGTAGATGGCATAAAAGAGTACACAGGCATCAGATTGAATTCAAACTTTCCTTATCATCCAAGAAGAAAAGAGTTATGGTGGATGAAGGGCCCTCTCCTCCCACTTCAAAGTCTTTAGCACACTTGAAGAAATAGAGAAGAAGCCAGTCCCACTAGACAGCAGGACTACCTGCCATTGGCTGGCCTGGGCAGTGGCAGCATCATGGGCAGAGTGGACATTCCAGGATGCCATTGAATTAGGTGCTGGCCTGGGATTCAGGTCTTCAGCATAGAGGAGCCACTCCATAGACTGATATAAACACCAGGTCAACATGCTCAGAGCCATATTTACCATATCATCACCTCCCATCAGAACTCTGATTTCTCAGCCAACTGTGCTCAACAAACATTTAGTGAATAAAAAGAAATTGAAGTTCCTGAAGTCCCTACAAAAGAGGGTCCATTCTGGCCCCTTAGACTTTATTTTCCCTGACACATTTCCCCCCCTCAAGTTGTGTTCCTACCAGGCCCTCAGGACTAGCTCAGCTCTCAGAATGCTAAAGAGTCACCTTACTTTTTACCTCCAAACAAAAAAAGTTTGTCATCAACCAAAGGTCATAGCTGATTTCCGAATTTCAAAACTTAGTTCAGACTATTGTGAGAGGCTATGTTTAATTATGTTTAAAACTTTGTGATAAATAGGCATCACTTTACAAACATTTGCCTCATGATTCCAATGAAGTGAAGGATCCTGAAATGGAAGTCTGGAAATATAAAGGAAGAGCCTAGCCTTTTTAGTACAGGCCTTCTGGGGTAATTGAGAAGTGCCAATGTCCCACTTTCACCAGGAGCACATTAACCAGAACTACCCTCTGAAGATCATTCAGCATATCTCCTGAAAACAATCATGAAGTGTGCCTTCAGCCACCAGGGCAACATCCAACTAGACAGGCTGGTGACAACCCTTCAGCTGCAGAGCCCTTTTTCTTGCCAACTGGTGTGGACTTACCTGAGAAGCAGGTGGAGCAGCTTGGGGGCTCCCTCCACACAAAGCCAAATGCAGCCCCCTACTAAGCTCTAATTCTAGACCTGACCCAACCATGACTCAAATGCAGATCCCTGATCCCAGGTACAGGTAGAATCCTGGCTGCTCAGGCCATCTTATAGAGGCATGAGCATCGCAAGGGCTGCAGCCCAGAAGTGACAGATGGGTCAGTGTTGCCTGTCTCTACTGCTGGAGGGAACTTCCACCCAGATCCCAATTCTGCCTCTGGGACAGAGGGCCCCCTCCAATCTAGTCTGTTCTGCACAATCCTACATCCATGCCATTGGGGACCTGAACAACCTGTCCCTCCCTCCATTCCCCCACCCCTCCATGAAGAATGCCTTTCATCGTAATGACAACATCTACAGTTTGACCCCTGTTGGCTGCTGGACCCACCGTGTCTGCAGGATCACCCATCAGCACAAAGGTCCTATCTCCTCCTCCTGTCTCCCCTCCTTTAGCAGGCACAGCCCAAAGGAGCTGGCCTGCCACCTCAGGCTAAACCACACCCACTGGTGACCCTGAAAGAGATGGGAACACTCATGCTAGGGACTCCCCTGGTGCGGGGGTAGGAAGCTGAGATGTTAGGGTGTTAGAGGCTGTGCAGGGCTCCACCTGTATCAACACATTGCTCCCCCACACTCACTCACCTAAGCACTCCACAAGCACACAGTGAAGATCATAAATCAATGTGTGCTTCAGCAGTTCCGAACCTCTCTGGATCCTCTTTTCCTCCACAGTAAAATAGATATATATTTTGTAGTTAAGAAGAGGTATATGAAATGCCTGACACAGAGCCGGAACCCAACAAAAGCTCAACTAAACAAATGTCGGCCTCGATGTGGCCCTTAGCCCTCAAATTCTATTGCTTGAGATGTGGATGTGGAGAGTTGGAGAGAGAATTGGTCAGGAGCAGAGGGAGATGTGATTATTTCCTAATGTGGTCAGGGCAAATGAGGGAGACCAGAAGTCCAGTGCCATGGGCATGCTCCTCTTCACCAAATTGAGTGTGTGTAGGAGAGGCCTGAGGATTTGCCCAAAGCCAGGGACAAACCCTGAACTTTCACAGTGACATCCCCCAGATGAAGAATGGGAACAGCTTTTCTGACAAAGACCTACATGCTGAAGTGGACATGTTCACATTCAAGGGCCCAAACACCACAGCCATCGGTATCTCCTGGATCTTCTATGCTCTGGTGCATACCCCAAGCACCAGCAGAGGTCCCTCAAGGAGATCCAGAGCCTCCTGGAGAATGGGGCTTCCATCATGTGGTGAACGAGTGCTCCAAAGGTGGGAGAGCACCTCTATTGCCTGAGATGTGCAAGTCTGGAGAGAGAATCAGACAGGGGCAGAGGGAGATGTGGCTCTTTCCTTATGGGGTCAGGGCAAATGAGGGAGACCAGCAATCCAGTGTCTTGGTTCCCATGTGGTCCGTTCGCAGAGCCCTCCAGATGATGGCAGGAAGCAACTGATGACTAGACCTAAGACCCCTGCCATGGTCAGAGGCCACCATTGGCTCACACCCATTGCATCTGAATAAAAGCCCTGTGATATCCTAACTGTGCAATCATAGGCAAGACACTCAGCCTATCTGAGGATCTGTTGGCTCATCTAAAAAATGAGGATATGAGTGGCTCCCTTGGAGAGTAGTTGTGAGTATTGAGTGACTTCATGTATATTCCCGAAAAGCTCATGGAAAACACTGGATGAATGTCAGTTGTTACTGAATTACTATAAACAGTAGGTCACCATTGCTTTCTTACTGTGATTTCTGGGCTCATGGTTTTCTGGCTCTCACCTGTACACACATGCTTGGTGAAGCCCACCACACCTCCCTTGTAGCAGGATCATCTACTCAAAGTGATATTTGTGACCCCAGGCCTTTTGTGCATCCACATGCCCCCTGCTAGCTGAGGATCCAGTTCCGCACCCATAGGTATGATCAGTCTTCTCTCTGTCCCCTGCCCACCACACAGATATCATAGTCACACTCTCCTTTCACACCCTTCCCACAACCCAGATGTGCGGCCAAACCCAGGAGTCTGAGTGCCCTGGGAAGAGGAATTGGGATGATATTTCAAGACCAATTCCTCCCACCGCTCCCCACTCTGGTGTCCTGTGCCCTATTGGTTTGGAGCAAAGATTACCACTATCTTTTCTGGCCCTGGTGCTTTCTCTGCAGGTGTTTGGTCATTCCTAGTTTGCACCAGATTCTACTTAACATAGCCATGCTTTCCTGCCCTTCTCAGGAGTATCAAGGTGAGGTGTCCTGTGCGTAGTAATGGAGTTGGGGAAGAGGCAGCGGGGTGGGCAGGCAGGGAGGCTCTAGTCACATGCCTGATGTTTGTGATCCTCTATATTCATAACGTGGCATCTTTAGTTATGCCCTTTGTGTTAGTGTTTATGGGAAGGAGGCTGATATGGATTGAATTGTGTCCCTCAAGTTTTATGTATTAGAAGCTTGATCCCCACTGTGACTGTTAAGAGAGTGGGAAATCCTATTATGGTAATTGAAAGGTGGGGCCTTCAAGAGATGATTAGATTTTAAGGATGATGCCCTAATGAATAGATTAATAATGGTGGTCATGAGCATGTTTCTGAGGGCTTTAGAAGAAGAGCTCATGAGAGTCTCTCTCTATTCTACCATTCCGCCATGTGAGATCCCTGGGTCACTTTGACTACCAAGGCCTTCATCAGATGTGTTCTCTGGACTTTGGACTTCCCAGCTTCCAAAACTGTAAGTAATAAATCTCATTTCCTTACAAAGTACCTAGTTCTAAGTATTTTGTTATAAGCAACAGAAACGGACTGACACAGAGACCTTGGGTTGATGTCTCTGTACAAGTGAATGTTGGCATTTCAGGACACACCATGGAGACTTTGAATCATAGCCCTTTCCCAATGGCCAGCCAAAATTCAGTATCAGTGGCTGTTCCAAATTGCAATGTATTCTGCTGTTTTTCTCACTGAATGAATATGAATTTTCAGAAATAGAATTAAACTTTAGGTGTTTGTTTTTCTCAATTGTCAGGAATCTTAATGGGTTGATTTCTTTCTTCCCATACATTCTCAACACAGCCTACGGCTTTTTCTACCTAATTCTACTTAATTCTGTCATCTTGTTGATTCATGGAAGAGTTGCATGCATCTTGATTTCCAGATGCCTTGCTAGTACTACTGTTTAAGCCATATATGTAAACGGTTACATATCCTTTTGTAGAAAGTTTTACACCAGTGTGTGTCATCTCAGTGTTGTGGTATTTATCACAATTTTCACTGCAAATTGATGTTGACATATCTACAACTACTTTTCCAATTGGCAAAATTTGATGTGTGGAGTGGAATCTCTACACCACAGTCCCATAGTTCACATAGCTCAACGTTGACAAAAAGCATAACAAGGAGGACAATAAACTGCACTTCAAAAAAAAACAAGTACTATTTAATGTATTACTCAAAGCGTTTGAAAGGTTCCTGGTACGTTAAATCGCACTTGAAATAGCTATTGTGCTAGAAAAGTACATTCCATACGGCTGCTATGAAAATCCACAAAGGCCTCAGAAATTGTCCTGTGAAGAACAAATTGATGTAAGTAGGTAGTACAAACAAGGTTTTTATGAATCAATCAATAATTCTGTGAATTCTTCAAATGCTAAATATACCTTCACAGAACAGGCTTTAAGCAAATTGTTCCTACAGAAATTGGTTTGCAAGCATTTGGTTCACCCCAGGGTTCATACTTCCTCCTACACATTGTCTGCAAATCATGCTACTGCCACTAGAGGACAGGAGAGTATCAGATAGCTCAATTTCTAGTTCGGAACTAATATTTAGTTTCAGTACATTCCATTCCTTTACCTTTAAGACTTAATTAAATTTATTCAAATATAAAAGTATTTACTAAGTCTGTCTCTGTGTGCTAAGTCTTGTGAATGGTGATGGGAAAACAGATAAAAGATGCTGCCCTTCAAGAGTTCACAGTCAAGGACAAAAATGTGTCACACAGAACCATTTACCTATACTCAAGACAGACATCACTCCTTCATTCATTCCTTCTCTCAATCACTCACTGAGCAGTTTGTGGAATGTTCCACATTTCTGGCACTGTACTAGGCACTGGACTGTGATATGGCCATTAATAGAACACTAATGGTGCCTTGGGGGCCTGGGGATGGAGAGGTACAGCCAGCAAAGGGGTGAGGGCCAGCTGGTCAATGTCCTTCGCCTTGAGGATGTGGCAGACAGAGGTGGAGGGAGGATGCTCTCAGTGATCTTGACAACCTGAGCTGAGCTAGGAAATGGGGCTGGACAAGGAAGAGGTGGGTGAGGCCACACCCCATGGAGGCCTTTGCTGCCAGCTGAGTGAGGCACATGGACACTGTCCTGCCTGTGATGGAGATCATGGGAGTGTCTCAGCTGGGCTGTGGCTTCAGATGGAGGGAGGGAGGCAGAGAGGCTAGAAAATGCCAGGTGAGGAGACTGATGGATGGCAGGAAGGGATGTTTCTCGAACAGAATTATAAGCTACAGAAGCTGGTGGGCTGAGGGGTTAAGGGGCAGGCAGCAGCTTGTACCACTGAGTGAGAGTCTGATGGGCCAACAGCTGGAGGGTCATCAACTTATCGACCTCCCCAGGAAGCCTCTCCACTACCCTTCTGACTGCCCTTCCTGCCCATCTTGTCCTCCTTCTGAGGATCTGGGCCCCTGTATGTCCCCCTAGATGGGGAGCACCTGAGACTGTGTCCCACCCCTCTCTTACAGTGCACTGAGCTGGCCTCCACACTGAGGAACCAGGATTGTTTGTTCAGGGAGTGAGCAAACCAATGACAAACTCTTAAATGGTTCGTGTGGTAAGATTCTATGCCTTAGAGTGCAGGCCTTGTCCTAATGGGATTTCATAATTGCTGAGAGCAAAGGAGGGTTAGGGCTATCCCTGGAAGACTGGTAGGCTTTGTAAAGGTCAGGGGAGACTGTGAGCCAAAGCTGTGTAAGAGGTGTGTGTGACCTGTAAGGGAAGGGGGGGCAGGGCTGGGCCACATGAAGGATGACCTTGAATGACCAGCTCTGGGCTGGGGCTAAGGGGCCAATAATTGCCCAGCTCAGAACAGGACCTGAGGCCACTTCTTATTTCACTGCCCCTGCCTGGGCCAGGATCTGCATCGGGAAATAATTTGCCATGATCAAGCTAAAGGTGGCCGTAGCCCTGACACTGCTGAGCTGGTGCCAGATCCCACCAGGGTCCCTGCCCCTCTGCCAAGAGTTGTGTTGAAGTCCAAGAATGGGATTCATCTGCATCTGATGAAGCTCCTCTACCCCTGATGGTGACAAAGATGGGCCCTGAGGGCCTCCTGCCTGCCATCCTGTCTTCCTGTCACCTGCTCCTGTCCCCACCTGTCTGCCCACATCCTGCTTTCTGTCTGCCCATCTTCTCACCTGCCTGCTGCCCTGCTTCCTGTCCTCCAGTCTATCTGTCCTCCCTCTCTCACCTTTCTCCAGGTTTGCTACCTGTTTGTCTGTCTACTTGCCTCCTCCTGCCTGCATCTCTGACTGTTCACCCAACTCCTGATCACCTGCCTGCCCTCCAGCCTGTCTGACTCTCTACCTGTCTTATTTCTTTCTGCCCGTTTGTTTCTCCCTGTATTTCTTTACTGTTGCTGCTATAATAAATTACAATCTTAGTGGCTTAAAACAATACCAATTTATAATCTTTCAGTTCTGGAGTTCAGATGTCTCACATGGGTTTCCCCAGTAAAAAAAAAAAAAAAAAAGGTGTTGCAGGAGCTGTAAGGGAGAATCCCTTTTGCTCTCAAGTCCTGTTTGTGATTGGATTAGGCCCACCTAGATTATCAAGGATACTTGCCTTTACCTGTAGTGAGCTGATTGTAGATGTAAACCACAACTACAAAATGTTTTCACAGCAACATCTGGACTAGTGTTTAATTGAATAACTGGGTAGTACAGTGCAGCCAAATTCACACTGAAAACTAAACACCACATTCCACCCCTATCAATTTGACATCTATGCACATCTTCTTGAACCAACTTAAGCTGCAGGTAAAGACTATAACAAAGTCATACTTCTCCTCTTGGCCCCAGAGAGAAGCACCAGCACCTACGGCATGCCCCACCAAGGTGAGCTGAGGAGACCTGCATGGCACTGGTGGCTCCTCCCCACTGGGACCTGGAAGGAAGCACCAGTAGCTGCAGCATGCCCTGCCAAGGTGAGCTGAGACCTGAATGGTGTTGGGGGCTCATTCTAAGGCCACAGATTCTGGAACAGGACCCAAGATGGTATAATGTAGCCATTATCACACAAACTGCCAAGTAAGGACAATTCAACACCACCGTAGCAGCCAGAGCCACTCTACAGGTAACCTCCTGCTCACTCGACTACACTGATATAAGAAGAGTCACTAATAAAGCCTGCAAGAAGAGGAAGAAATCTTTATCCTCATAGCCAACCTCAGTGTAATCGAAGAAGCAAACCCTCTACCAAATGACCAAACGTCAATGAAAAAATACTAGAACTATAAATAAACAAGAAGATATAACACCACCAAGGGAATACAGTAATGCTCAAACTTCATGGAACAGGGAATCCATGGAACAGGGAATCCTTGAAGTGTCTGAAAAAGAATTCCAAGCAATGAACTTAAGAAAATTCAAAGAAATAAAAGAAGACTCAGTTAGAGAACACAATGAAAAAGAAAAAACTATCCAGAATATGAAGGAGGAAATTTACAAAGAGACTAATACCTTTAAAAAGAGTGTAGCAGAACTCCTAGAAATGAAAGATTCACTCAATAAAATAAAAAACACAACAGAGAGCTTCAGCAGCAGGCCAGAGCAAACAGAAGACAGAATTTCAGATCTTGAAGATGGTCTTTTCTAAAAAACACAGGCAGGCAAAAAAAAAAAAAAAAAAGAATTAAAAATAATGAGGAAAGTCTAAGGGAAATAGCAGACAACCTCAAGTGCTCTAACATCTAAATTGTGGGTATTCCTGAAGGGGAGGAGAAAGGAAAAGGAACTGAAAACCTATTCAAGGAAATAGTAACAGAAAACTTCCCAGCTGAAGAGTGAGATACAGAAGTCCTGATCCAGGAAGCTCAAAGGTCCCAAAACAGAGTCAACTTAAAAAGATCCTTCCCAAGATACATTATAGTTAAATTTGCAAAGCTCAAAGACAAAGAGAGAATTCTACAAGCAGCAAGAAAAAAGTGTCAGGTCACTTATAAGGGAACCCCTGTCAGACTAACAGCAGACTTCTCAACCAAAACCCCACAGGAGAGAAGAAAGCAAAATGATATATTCAAAATACTAACAGAAAAAAATTGCCAGCCAAGAATTCTTTACCCAGCAAGGCTCTCCTTCAGAAATGAGGGAGAAATAGTGTATTTCGCAGACAAACAAAAGCTGTGGGAGTTCACCACCACATGACTAGCCCTCCAAGAAATTCTCAAGGGAGTCCTTCATCTGGAACCTGAATAATGATGGCCACTATCACAAATACACAAGAAAGACCAAAACCCACCATTAAAACAAAAATGCCAGTGAGAAAGAGAAAGAAGCTAAATCATGCCACCTTGAATTTCCAACTAACATTGAAGAAGAGAAATAAAAGGGGAAGTAATGATCAAAGATACTTAAATCATCTCAACAAAAAGAAATTAAATGACAGGAGTTAAACAATACTTGTCAATAACTACCTAAATGTAAATGGATCAAACTCCCCATTCAAAAGATACAGACTGACTGATTAGGTTAAAAAGCTAGACCCAAGTATATGCTGTCTACAAGAGACCCACCTCATCTGCAGAAACACACACAGACTAAAAGTAAAGGGGTGGAAAAAGATATACCATGCAAATGGAAACCAAAATGAGCAGAAGCAGCTATTCTTGTATTGGACATAACAGACTTTAACCAAAAAACATAATAAGAGACAAAGAAGGCCACTATATAATGATAAAAAGATCTATCCAGCTAGAAGAAATAACAATCATAAATATATATGCACCCAACATTGGAGCACCCAGATATATAAAGCAAATACTCTAAGACCTAAAGAAAGAAATAGGCCTTAATATGTTAATAGTGGGAGATCTGAACACCCCTCTCTCAGTATGGGACAGATCTTCCAGGCAACAAATCAACAAAGAGACACAGGATTTAGTCTACACTTTAGATCAACTGGACCTGGCAGATATATACAGAACATTTCAACCAACACCTAAAGAATATACTTTCTTCTCATCAGCTCATGCAACATTCACCAGGATATACCACATATTGGTCACAAATCTAGACTCAGTAAATTTTAAAAAATTGAAATCATTCCAAGTATCTTTTCCAACCAAAATGGACTAAAATTGGAAATTAATAATAAGTAAAACTCTGAAAACTATACAAAAACATGGAAACTGAATAATAGGCTCCTGAATGACCTATGTGTCCAAGAAGAAATTAAACAAGAAATCAAAAAATCTCTAGAAACTAATGAAAATAAAGATACATCATACCAAAACCTATGGGATACTGCAAAAGCAGTACTAAGAGGCAAATTTATTGCAATAAATGCTTACATTAAAAGAATGGAAAGACTTCAATAAATAATCTAATGCTATGCTTCAAAGAACTTGAAAAGCAACAACAATCCAATCTTAAAGGTAGTAGATAGAAAGAAATAATTAAGATCAGAGCAGAACTAAATGAAATAGAGACCCCAAAACAGTAGAAAAGATCCATGAAACAGAAAGTTGGTTTTTCAAGACCATAAATAAAATAGACAAGCCATTAGCTGGGTTAACACACAAAAAAAAAAAAAAAAAAAAAGGAAGAGAGAAGACCCAAATAACAAAAATCAGAAATGAAAAAGGAGATATTACAACTGATACCACAAAAATAATCATTAGAGACTATTATAAACAACTGTATGACAATAAATATGAAAATCTGGAAGATATGGATAAGTTTCTGGACACATACAAACTACCCAGACTGAACCAAGAAGAGAAAGAAAACCTGAACAGACCTATAACAAACAATGAGATTGAAGTGGTAATCAGGAATCTTCCAATAAAGAAAAGTCCAGATCTGGATGGCTTTACAGCTGAATTCTATCAAACTTTTAAAGAAGAGTTAATATCAATTGTTCTCAAAATATTCCAAAAAATTGAAACAGAAGCTAATTTCCTGAACTCATTCTATGAGGTCAACATAACCCTGATACCAAACCAGATAAAGACACAATAGAAAAAGAAAATTACAGGGCGATATCCTTGATGAACATAGATGCAAAAATCCTCAACAAAATATTAGCAATCAGAATACAGCAACACATTAAAAAAATTATACACCATGATCAAATGGAATTCATCCTAGGGATGCAAGGATGGTTCAACATAAGAAAGTCAATAAATGTGATACATCACATCAACAAACTCAAGGACAAAGACCATATGATTATCTCAATAAATGCTGAAAAAGCATTTGACATAATTCAACATCCCTTCATAATAAAGAGTCTCAACAAATTACGTCTAGATGGAAAACATCTCAGTGCAATAAAAGCCATCTATGACAAGCCCACAGCCAGTATAATTGTGAATGGGAAAAAACTGAGGGCCTTTCCCTTAAGAACAGGAACAAGACAAGGATGCCCACTCTCACAACTTCTTTAACACCTCCAATCTGTAGGTACTAACCAGAGCAATCAGGCAAGAGAAAGAAATAAAGAGAATCCAGATTGGAAAAGATGGCGTCAAACTGTCTCTGTTTGTAGATGACATGATACTATACATAGAAAAACCTGAAGACTATCAAAAAACTTCTAGAGCTGGTTAATAACTTCAGTAACCTTGCAGGATACAAAATAAATGCCCCCAAATCAGTTGCATTTATATACTCACATAAATGAACTAACAGTAAGAGAAATAAAACAAGCCCATTTACAATTATCACAAAAAAATAAAATACCTAGGGATCAGTTTAACCAAGGAGGTGAAAGATCTGTACAATGAGAACTGCAAACCAGTACTGAAAGAAATTAAAGAAGATACAAAAAGATGGAAAGATATTCCATGCTCTTGGATTGGAAGAATTAACATTGTGAAAATGTCTATACTACCCAAGCAATCTACAGATTCAATGCAATCCCCATCAAAATGCCAATGACATTCTTCATAGAAATGGAAAACATAATCTTAACTTTCATATGGAACAACAAAAGACCCCGAATAGCCAAAGCAATGCTGAGCAAAAAAATAAAGCTGGAGGCATAACATTACCTGACTTCAAATTATACTACAAAGCTATAGTAACCAAAACAGCATGGTACTGGCATAAAAATAGACACTCAGACCAATGGAGCAGAATTGAGAACCCAGAAATCACCCTTCAGGCTTACAGCCATTGGATATTGGACAAAGGCAACAAAAATCTACACTGGGGAAAGACTGCCTCTTCAACAAGTGGTGCTGGGAAAATTGGATATCCATATGCAGAAGAATGAAACTAGATATGCACCTCTCACCACATATTAAAATCAACTCAAAATAGATTAAAGACTAAAATATAAGACCTGAAACTGTAAAATTACTAAGGGAAAATATAGGTGAAACACTTCAGGAACTAGGTCTGGGCACAGACTTTATGAACATGAGCCCAAAAACACAAGCAGCAAAAGAAAAAATAAACAAATGGGACTATATCAAACTAAAAAGCTTCTGCATAGCAAAGAAAACAATCAACAGAATGAAACAACAACCTACAGAATGGGAGAAAACTTTTGCTAACTATGCATCTGACAAGGGATTAATATCCATAATATACAAGGAACTCAAGCAATTACACTGTAATAAAACAAATAACGCAATTAAAAAATGGGCAGTGGAGCTGAATAGACATTTTTCAAAGAAAGACATACAAATGGCCAACAGGTACATGAAAAAATGCTCAACATCACTAGTCATCAGGGAAACACAAATTAAAACTACACCTCAACCCAGTTAGACTGGCTATAATCAAAAAGACAGTGAATAACAAATGCTGGCGAGGGTGTGGAGAGAAGGGAATGCTCCTGCATTGTTGGTAGGACTGTAAATTAGTACAACCATTATGGAAAACAGTATGGAGGTTTCTCAAACAACTACAGATAGATCTTCCATACAATCCAGCAATTCCACTTCTGGGTATATACCCAGAGCAATGGAAATCATCATGCCAGACAGATACCTGCAGTCTCATGTTCACTGCAGCTCTGTTTGCAATAGCCAAGACATGGAGCCAACCTAAATGTCCATCGACGGATGACTGGATAAGGAAACTGTGGTATATATACATCATGGAATACTACTGTGCCATAAAAAAGAATGAAATACTCCCATTTGCAACAACATAGATGAGCCTGGAGAAACTTACATTGAGTGAAATAAGCAAAGCACAGAGGGATAAATACTGCATGTTCTCACTCATATGCGGGAGCTAAGAGAGAAAGAAGGAAGGAAAGAAAGACCACAGTGGTGCATTGGACTTGTAGAGGGAGAGAACATACCTTGGGATACAAAGTGGAGTTGCGGGGGGAGGAGTAGGGGAGGGAGGTTGGGGACAATTGGGTGGCGGACATGGGTACGATCTCAATTTGTGGTAATGGGCAGGCTGCCAGTATGGATCTGGCCTTCACATCTTGGGCACAAGGGATGACAATCAGCTTTGTATCTCATAAATATTCATAACCAATTTTTTAAAAAGTCATACTTCTTCCAGCTATCCACTACACAATTGAACTACACTAAACTACCCCCCAATACAATGCTAAGTCATTGGATGTTGTTGACTCTTCTCCTTGATATTCTGTAACTTATGTACTGTGATGTAAAGGTAACTATTATTAATACCTCTAATGTTACATCTGAATGTGATGAGAGGAAATAAAATATTTTGATACACACACATAAATATATTCATAACAAAATAAGGAAGAAATAATCATAACCATTACAGTCCACGTTTCTGCCACTGGTCATGTGGTCATAGCTAGTATTTATAATTATCTTCTTCCATCACACATTCCATATTCCCTTTACCATATTCCCTTAGCAAACAGCTCAACTTGTCCTGGTTTCTTCCCTGGTGGGGTGACTGAAGCCTTCATTCTTGCAGAGCCTGGGCCATTTATACTCCTGCCTGAATTGAGTTGTTGTATCTTTCCATTTACTTTAATCACATGGCATGGTAGATATGCCCATGGTGTCTTTACTATGTCAGACATACTCTTC
Source organism: Galeopterus variegatus (assembly GCF_000696425.1). Taxonomy (NCBI): domain Eukaryota; kingdom Metazoa; phylum Chordata; class Mammalia; order Dermoptera; family Cynocephalidae; genus Galeopterus; species Galeopterus variegatus. The sequence goes on along the minus strand of NW_007727864.1, from coordinate 216,947 downwards.
CTTATATTCATTGCTAAGGAAACTACAAATTTCACTTTGATAATCAAAATCAGCCACCCCAGGTAAGTACAGTGACTCTCTTTTATTCAAAGACATGAGGAGCCTGAAGTGGCCAGGGAGTCTTAACATCAAGTTCAACAGAATAACTTTAGAGGTGAAAGCTTTCCTCCCTGTGGAGCTAACACCTATAGGCCAACAGAAAACAAGGCTGTAGGACAGGAAGCAAAAAAATTTGCTATTGGATCACTAGGGTTGGTGCCATTTCCACCCCTTGATTCCTGGACCCGTGAATTCTGGCTATGGGGGAAACAATTGGATATTAATTTATAGCACATAAAGCCTCCTGGAGAACCTTACCCCAGCCCTGCAAGGTACTGCCACCTAGCTGGTGCTGTACACCCAAACTGCCTTAACATTATTTCTCTGGTTCTGGAATGCATAACTGGAATAGAAACACTCAGTAAACTCAGTAACTGGCAAAGAAAAATCAGCAGAATTCAGAGGGCTGATGTCCTCAGCTTCATAGTGATCTTCCCTCTCCAGTGTTCAAGCTCCATAACTTCCCAATCAATACTCTCATTTTAATAGAAGACACACTGCAAGGTTGGGAATTCAATTTGCTCTGTAATTCAGACACTGGTAGGATGAGACTCTGGGTTTGGTTTTCAGAAATCTCAGCCCTGTTGCTGTAGGGTTTCTTTCAGGACAGACATAGGACACTTATGCATGGTTTCAGCTAAGAATTTGAATCCCTGATCTCATCTTTTTTCCCCCCACTTTAACCAGTGCAGTTAGGAGCAACCAGCCAATCTGAAAATACTCCTTAATTTTACTACAATATCCTAAGGTATCAAATATATGGTCACTCAGAACCTTGCCTTTTAAAACCTATTTGATTAGTAGTGTCTGATGGTGATAGTTTGCTTGTCTCTATTGCTGCATCCTACCATAGACTACTAGTGTCCTCTCTACTACTGGAAACAGAGTAAAAAGTCTTTCAAACCATATTATATTCGATAACCTATTCTACAAAATGCAGAAACAATTCAGAAAACTCATTCTTAAGATTCTGCTCCTCTAGAACAATTCGTGCCAAAGTCATGCACATATATGACTCTCCAGGGTGGAAGACAACACGGCAAGAGAAGGGACCTAGTCCTCTTTTGCCCTACCAACCAAGAGCTCTCCTGCCCCCTCCTATGACTCCGTACAAAGCAGCTGAGCTTAGGATGGGCACCTGGGAGCCAGGTGGTCTGGAGGATGAGAAAACTACTGAGAGGGGCCACGCAGGATGCTGGTCACCCAGCACCAAGGGTGGGAAGGGCAGGGAAGACAAGTGTTCACTCACCAATCCACTGGAGGTAGAAGTCATAAACATCCACGGCCGTAGGGTCTGCAGGAGAAGGAGAAGATCAGGCATAGTGGTGACAGGAGGTTCCCAGAGAAGGCTTGTTGATGAATAGTGTGGGGACTTAGGACAGGCCTCCTCCCACATTGTGCCCTGAGCCCTCTGCTCTCAGGAAACCCCACCCTCAGCTGGGATCACCTCACCCCACACTCCCACAGCTGTACACAGCTTTGGCATAGTCAGGCTCATAGATGTTCAGGAAGCCAATCAGCTGTCCAAACCAGAGTGGGTGGGCATAGGGAACTCAGGAACCCAGCCTCACCAGCCAACCTCAAAACCCTGGGAGTGGAAGGGAGGAGGCTGGCCAGGCAGGCCCTGGGTCTTCCCTCCCTCCTCCTGCACCCCCTCTCCTGAACATCCCTGGACCCAGGCCCTCTCCAGCACCACAGCCACTGATCTCAGTCCAGGACACCCTCTTCTCACACCTGCCTTAGCTCAGCTAACTGGCTGCCTTGCTCTCATCTGGCACCTGCCACCAACCCTCCATCTATAGTGCATGCAGAAAGAGCTTTCTTTTCAACACTGAAGCTTTTTCATTATGAAGGTCATACCCGCTTGGGCAATAGAGAAATGACCTCAATTCCACCCCCACTGAGTTCTTCAACACCTTGTTATTGAGGACATACATGTGCAGGGCTCTAGATGTCTCAGAATAAGACAGATATTGTTCTGCCCTTTCATTCTATGGGGAAGATGGACAGTAGACAAGTAGACAATTAAATGTAATAATCACAGCCAGTAGTAAATACGGGGAAGGAAATAAAGAAGGTGCTATGAGAAACTAAAAGGGAAGACATGCTTAAATAGGGTGATCTGGGAAGACTTCTTGTTGAGGATGACATTTAAGGTGAAACTTGAAGGATGGTAAGGATCTGGCCTTGTGAAGAGTAAGGGAAGAACATTTTAGCTGGAGGGAACAGCAAGCACAAAGACACTGGAGTGGGAAAATCATAATGTCTTTCAGGAGCTGCCCCGTCCTGCTGCATATTTAACATTAAAGCCTGAAACAAGGTATGATTCTTTTTAAGTTAAGTCAAATGAAGCACTCAAATAGTTTCTTCTAAAGTTGAAATAAATCCTATTATGGTAAGTGTCAATGATGAAAAACATTAATCATAAATATTCTTGGGTAATTATCACAGTAATATAAATGATAATAAAATGATTACTGAACTTACTTCATATGAAATTGTGCTGTTGCTTCTAATGCAACAACTTAGAAGGCATATTTTGAATTTGAAGCTCATCCTGGCCTTAGCATGGAGTATATAACTAGGGTTAATTCTGATAGAATAAATAATATCCATAAGTTTTTATTAATTGATGAATATGGCATAGCCAACAGAATTCATATTGTTAATATTAAAGTAAGAGGTTTAATTGATACAATAATAAATGTTAATAGAGAGGAAGTTAATGGTTATCATGACTCCTTAACAAACAATTTTACAGCATTGGCAATTGGTTGTAGCAGTCCATAAAGGGCAATAATATTATACCCTTGTCAAAATTCTCTATGTCTACAAACTTTTCATACACTAATATTAAGAATGCTATGGCTAATTAAATAGGAATAACTACTAATAGCTGATTAATAATGAACATATTGTTAGCAAGAGGATTTGCACCTCTGGTTATAAAGATATAAGTTTACACAATTGCCAGGCTCTACCACCTTAACGGGCCCTATTTGGGGATAAGGTTAGTGTTTATTATTTAGATTAAGATTACTTCATCTATTTAACATAACGTTCTTTTGAAAGATTGGCCATATTTCTTATTGTCCATTCTTCAGAATAGCAAATGGTCAGAAATGGTACTGCTGTTAGTGTGAGTCTTCCAATATATACTGAAGATGTAGTAAAAGACAGAGCTTTAAATAATCCTATTTTTAAAGATTTTGCTAGTTCCAGTCAAGATGGTGGAATAGATGGTCTCCAGCATCACTCTCTTCCACAAATCAACCAATTTACAACTATTAAAAATGCAACATCAGCCAAGCTGGGTCTGCTGGAGCTCAGGGGAAGAGGAGGAGAGACCTACGGAGTTCATGAAGGCGCAAGAAACCACGATGAGAGAAAGAAAAAACTGCTCTGAGGATTTTGGGCTCTGGCCACTTTAACACTGGAGCTGCTGAGCACATGGAGCAGGAGCCAGCAGAAGCCACAGCTGTGCCCTGCAGATGGAGTTACTTGATAGCAGCAGGAGAGAAGAGGACCTTAGTGGCCCCCAGGACAGCAAGACCGCTAATAGGGTTCCTGTGGACCCATGCAGGAGCAAGGAGCCAGAACAGCTGAAAAAGGGGAGCCATTCAGAGGCCGGTGAGTCAACCAAGGGACCGGTGCAGGGCCTGTCCCATGGGAAGTGTTTGGCGCATGGGTGGTGGGGGAGACAGGCCCACTGGGAGAACACTGGGACACAGCAAGGACAGCCGATCTGCCCCCCAATCAGCACAGGGCCACTCAGAGGACACTGGTCAGGAATGTAGAATTGCATGGGGTACAATTTGATTAAAAAACTCAGGCCCAGATCAGAGTTTCTACATAACCCAGGTGCACTGAGTCTCTGGAGAGCTGGAAGTACCTGTAAGGTCAACCATTAAACCCTGAGCTTCACAAAAAGCCTTCCCTAGGGAAACAGCAGCAAAGCAGCAATTTAGCTCGACCAAACAGCTCAAGTACTGGTTTCCACAGGAAATTCGCCCATGTTGGAAGTAGGCAAAGGACAAAAAAGTAGTTCCAGCCCAGGCACACCAACAGTGCCTTGGGGCCCACCTGGGAACCCAAGGGTTGGAGCCAGGGACTGGGCCCCACTCCCACTTCAAGGCACACTGCCAGTGCCTTGGGGCCTGCCCAAGGCCTGGGGCATGCAGCTGGGGACTGGGCCCCCTGCCCACAATGAGGGACATTGTGCCAGCACCACAGGGCCTGTCCAGAGACCTGAAGCCTGGGGAAGGGGACCAGACCCCCCTCCCACAACCAGGCACACCATGCCAGCACCTTGGGGCCCACCCAGGGACCCAAGATATGGAGCCAGGGACTGGACTCCCTCCCACAACAAGGCACACTGTGCCAGCACCTCATGGCCCTCCTAGGGACCCAAGGCATGGAGCCAGGGACCAGACCCCCCTCCCACAACCAGGCACACCATGCCAGTGCCTTGGGGCCTGCCCAGGGACCCGAGGCATGGAGAAGGGGACCAGACCTCCCTTCCACAACCTGGCACACCATGCCAGCACCTCAGGACCCTACCCAGGGGCCCAGGGCATGGAGCCGAGGACCAGACCCTCCTCCCACAACCAGGCACACTGTGCCAGTGCCACGGGCCCACCTGGGGACCCAGGGCATGGAGAAGGGGACCGGACCCCCCTCCAACAGCCAGGCACACTATGTCAGTGCCTCTGGGCCTGCCTGGGGACCCAAGGTATGGAGCTGAGGACCCGACACTCCCCACAACCTGGCATACCCCAGCGCCAAGGAGCATGCCAAAAACATCACCTCCACATGGGTGGCCCACCACAGCCACCACAATAGCCATGTCTGCAGCGAAAGTGGCTAGATGTCAGAACCACCATGCAGATGGTCTACCAGCCACTGGAGTGCATGGACACAAGGAGAGTCACCAGCAGAGATAAAGAAAAGAAGAGGATGTCTCTCTCCACAAATTCCATTTCAGAGTGACAGAAGAAGTATCGGCTCTACTATAATATTAGGGTACCTGATCACACCTCTCAGCATTGGGCAGATCATCTGGGCAACAAATCAACAGAGTAACCATTATTCTTTTAAAAGGACAGAAGAATCTAGGGAAATTAGAGGGCGGAGGGGGAGGGGGAGGAAGAGGGGAATGGGGAGAGATTGGACAAGGGGCATAAAGAATAATTATGATTTATAATAACATATATACGAGTAATATTGATTTGATCAACATATCTCAATGTTGAAACCCCAAAATATGTATAATCAATTTTGATTCAATAAAAATTTTTTTAAAAAAAGATTTTGCTCATCATTTAAGTTATGAATAATGCACCCAGAAAATAAGAATAATAAAACTTTAAATAATGCTCATGTAGAGATATGTAAAAATGCTAGGTGTGGTTGATTTGTGCCAATAGTTACTATTAGTAAGCCTAATTGACATAAAGTTGAGAAAGCAATAATATTTTAAATATTATTTTGTGTTAAAGCACACATTGCCCTAAGCAATGTAGTAAAGATTCTTAAGCAGAGCATAAAAGTTTTAATAGTATAATTATTTTCTTTAACATTTTTAATTTATTTCCACAAGCAAATAATGAAGAGCTGCTTATTTTTTTCATCTTCTCATATTCATGGCTAATTGTCAGATGGAGTCCAATGGGTTAAAATTTGATAAAATGCATGATTGGGATGGGAATTTACAAGGCTTTAAGTATCCTTCATCATCATAGTTGTTGGGTTAGAAAGACCTGAGAAATCAACAAGCTCATAAATTATTTGGTTTCCGATACTATCTTTGGTTATGTAAAGAAAGATCACTTGAAAATAGCCAAAGCCACATTGTAGAGAGAACATGAAGATACTTATTACAGAATGCTGCCAAGTCAGTGTCAGTATGTATGAGGCACAATATTTTTAGCCTCAGTAAAGACCAGTTGTTGGATTTTACTATCATTTATGAGAACTACCCCCACTCCATTCAGTCTACAAGGTTAACCAATTGAATCACTAACTTTTCCATCAATTTATTAATAGCCTTCATTGGGTTCACTCTAAAATACTTTAGTACTAACCCACTACTCACCTAAATTCAGTTATTTTTTTTTTATTTTATTACCATTTTCTTTTCTTTTTTTTCTTTTTTTTTTTCGTTAAATTTTTATTTTGTCAATATACAATGTATATGATTACTATGGCCCATCACCGACACCTCCCTCCCTCCTCCCTCTCTCCCCTCCCACCCAAGAATGTCCTTTCCGTTTGCTTGTTGTAACAACTTCAAAAAAGTATAGTTGTTATTTCTTCTTCCCCCCCCCCCCTGGGTTTTTTTGTGTGTGGGGGGGGGGTGAATTAATTTGTTTATTTTTTAGCTCCCACCAATGAGTGAGAACATGTGGTATTTCTTTTTCTCTGCCTGACTCGTTTCACTCAATATTATTCTCTCAAGGTCCATCCATGTTGTTGCAAATGGCAGTATTTCATTCGTTTTTATAGCTGAGTAATATTCCATTGTGTAGATATACCACATTTTCCGTATCCACTCATCCGATGATGGAGATTTGGGCTGATTCCAACTCTTGGCTATTGTAAAGAGTGCTGCAATGTAAATTCAGTTATTAATTGCAGCTTAAGTATTATTTTTTTTTAAACATGTAAAAGTATCATCACTATCTCTTGGAGTGTCAACACTTTATTTGCCACTTTAAGTATTTTTAAACAATTGTGTGGAATGAATTACATTTACAATACTGTGTGACCACCACCTCTTTATTTCCAAAACATTTTTGGCGTCCTAAACATAAACTCTGTGGCCATTAAGAAATAACTTTTCATTATTCCTTCCCCCTCAGTTTCTGATACCTCTAATCTACTTCTGTCTCTTTTTTCTTTTTATTTGTTCTTAATTCACTCATGATAATTGTATATATTTATGAAGGACAATGTGATATTTGGGTACATTTATACAGTGTGCAATGATCAGATCAGGTTATTTAGGATATCCATCACTTCAAACATTTGTCACCTCTTTATGTTGGAAACATTCAAAATCCCTTCAACTAGATATTTGAAGTTGTTACACAGTAATTTGGTGTTGACTGTACTAACGCTACATTGCTAGAGAATGCTGGATCTTATTTTTCCCGTATCCCTACAATTGTATTCCACCTCCCCTTACTAGTCTATAGCAACCGCTATTCTATTCTCTACCTCTATGAGATCAACTCTTTTAGCTTGCACATGCAAGTGAGAACATGTGGTATTTCTCTTTCCATGCCTGGATTATTTCATTTAACATAATTTTCTCCAAGCCTATTCATGTTGCTGCAAATGTCAGAATTTCATTCTTTTTTATGGCTGAGTAGTATTTTATTGTGTATATATACCACATTTTCTTGATCCAATCACCCACTGATGGACATTGAGTTTGGTTCCAGATCTTGGCTACTGTGAATAGAGCTAAACGTGGGGATACAGGTATCCCTTTCACATGTTGATTTCCTTTCCTTTGAATATATATCGGGAAGTGAAATTGCTGGATCATACAGTGGTTCTATCTGTAGTTTTTAAGAAACCTCCATGCAGTTTTTCAGAATGACTGTACTAATTTACATTCCCACCAACAATGTATATGAGTTCCCCTTTCCTCACATCCTTGGCAGCATTTGATATTTTCTGTCATTTTGATAATAGTCATTGTAACTAGGATGAGATGATATCTTATGTTTTTATTTGCATTTCTCTGACAAATAGGGATATGGAGGATTTTTTCACATACCTGTAGGCCATTTGTATGTCTTCTTCTGAAAAGTGTCTATCCAACTTCTTTGTCCATTTTTAAATCACATTATTTGTTTTTTTACTATTGAGTTGTTTGAGTTCCTTGTGTATTCTGGATATTAATTCCTTTTCTGAAGCACATTTTGCAAGTATTTTCTCCCTTTCTACACGTTGTCATTCTGTTCTGTTTGTTGATTTGTTTGCTGTGCAGAAGGGTTTTAGTTTGCTATAATTCCATTTGATCATTTTTCCTCTTGTTGCCTATCCTTTTGAGGTCATATTAACAAAATTTCTGCCAGGTCCTATGTCCTGAAGCATCTCCCCTGTGTTTTCTTCTAGTTGCTTTCTAGTTTCAGGGACTACATTTAAGTCTGTAATCTATTTTGAGATGATTTTTGTATATGGTGAGAAATAGGGTCTAGTTGCATTCTTCTGCATATGAATCTTCAATTTTCCAAACACCATTTGAAGAAACTTTACTTTTGCCATGTATGTTTTTGGTTTCTTTGTCAAAAATCAGGTGTCTGTAGTCACGTGGATTTATTTCTGGATTCTCTATTCTATTCCATTCGTCTAAGTGTCTGGTTGTTTATTGTTTGTTTTGTTTTTGCCAGTATCATGCTGTTTTAATGACTATAGCTTCATAGTATATTTTGAGGTCTGAAAGTGTGATGCCCTCCACTTTGTTCATTTTGCTCAGGAATGCTTTGTCTGTTTGGGGTCTTTTGTTGTTCCATATACATTTTGGGATTGTTTTTTCTATTTCTGTGAAGTATGTCATTGGCAGTTTGATGGGGCTTGCACTGAATCTGTAGATCATTTTGGATAGTAGCTCATTTTAACAGTATTAATTCTTCCAACCCATGGATATGAGATGTCTTTCCTTTTTTGTGTGTGTGCCTCCTTTAGCATTTTTAAATCAGTGTTTCATAGTTTTTCTTGTAGACATCTTTCACCTCCTTGGTTAAATTTATCCCTAAGTATTTTGTTGTAGTTGTTGCCGTTATAAACTGGATTGCTTTCTTGATTTTTTTTTCTGCTAGTTCATTTCCGTTGTATAGAACTGCTATTGATTTTTGCATGTTGATTTTGTGTCTTGCAACTTTCCTAAATTTATCAGGTCTAGAAGTTTTTTAGTAGAGTCTTTAGATTTCTCTATATATAAAATTATGTCATTTGCAAACAGGAACAATTTGACTTTCTAATTTCTGAATTGATTTCCCTTTATTTCTTTCTCTTCCTTAATTTCTCTGGTTAGGACTTTCAGTATTGTGCTGAATAAAAGAGGGGAGGGTGGGCATCCTTGTCTTGTTCCAGTTCTTAGGGAAAAAGATTTTAGCTTTTCCCAGTTCAGTATATTAGCCTTTATTGTATTAAGATACTTTCCTTCTATACCTAATTCGTTGGCAGTTTTTATCATGAAGGATGTTGAATTTTACCAATTGTTTTTCGGTATCTAATGAGAGAATCATATGGTTTTAATCTTTTATTTTGTTGATGTGATGTGTCACGTTTATTCATTTGTGTATGTTGAACCATCCTTGCATCTCTGGGTTAAATCCCACTTGGTCATGGTGTGTAATCTTTTTGATGTGCTATTGGATTTGGTTTGCTAGTATTTTATTGAAGATTTTTGCATCTATGTTCATTGGGAATATTGGTCTGTAGTTTTGTTGTTGATTCTTGTGTCCTTGCCTGGTTTTGGTATCAGGGTGATGCTGACCTTGCAGTATGAGTTTGGAATAATTTTGTCCACTTCAATTTTTTAAAATTGTTTAAGAAGTATTGGTATTAGTTCTTTTTTAAATGTTTCGTAGAATTCAGCAGTGAAGCCATCTAGTCCTGGACTTTTCTTCGTTGGGAGTCTTTTTATTACTGATTCAATCTCATTATTTATTATGGATCTATTCAGGTTTTCTATTTCTTTTTGGTTCAGTCTCAGTAGGTGATATGTGTCAAGGAATTTATCCATTTTCTCTAGGTTTTCAAATTTATTGGCATATAGTTGTTCATAATAGTCTCTAATGATCTTTTGTATTTTGGTGGTGGTATCAGTTGTAATGTCTCCTTTTCAATATCTGATTTTATTTATTTGGGTCTTTTCTCTTTTTTTCTTGGTTAGTGTAGCTAATGGTTTGTCAATTTTATCTTTTCAAAAAGCCAGCTTTTTGATCTTTTGCATTGTATTTTTAGTCTCAATGTTATTTATTTCTGCTCTGATTTTTATTATTTCTTTTCTTCTACTTATTTTTGGTTTGGTTTCTTTTGTCTCTTCTAGTGCCATGAGGTGCATTGTTAGTTTGTTAATTTGAAGTCTTTCTATTTTTTCTCTCATTTAATTTATTATTCTTAATTGATCCACAATAATTGTATATATTTATGGAGTACAATATGATGTTTGGGTACATTCCTACTGTGTGAAATGATTATATCAGGGTGCTTAGTATATCTGTCACCTCAAATGTTTGTCACTTCATTGTGTTAGCAACATTCAACATCATCTCAACTAGCTATTCAAAGATATACATTACTTTGTGGTTAACTCTAGTCTCCATATATTACTATAAAACACTACATGCCATTCTTCCTCTCTCTCCAATATTTTGTATCCACTGACAACCCTCTCGCTATTCCAACTTTTCCCTTTCCCCCACTAGTCTCTAGTAACACCCTACTCTATTCTCTACTTCTATGAGATCTTTTGTATTGTGTTTTTAGTCCCAAATTCATTTATTTCTGCTCTGATGTTTATTATTTCTTTCCTTCTACTTGTTTTGGATTTAGTTTTTTCTTGCTTTTCTAGTTCCCTGAGGTGAATTTTTAGCCTGTTTATTTTAAATCTTTCCATATTTTTTGATGTAGGCATATATTGCTATAAACTTTCCTCTTTACACTGTCTTGTCTGTATCTTATAGGTCTGTGTATGTTGTGTTTCTGTCTTCAATAGTGCTGGGAAATTTTTTCATTTCCTTCTCAATCTCTTCTTTTACCTATTGGTCGTTCAAGAACATGTTGTCTAATTTCCATGTATTTCTGTAGTTTCACAAGTTTCTCTTGTTATTGCTATGTAGTTTTATTCCATTATGGTCAGAAAAAATACTTGATATGATTTCAAGATTTTTTGAAGTTGTTGAGACTTATTTTGTGGTCTAACATGTGGTGAATCCTAGGTAATGTTCCAGATGCTGGTGGAAAGAACGTGTACTCTGCATCTGTTGGATGAAATGCTCTGTATATGCTGGTTAGATCCACCTGGCCTGTGGTGTCATTTAAATGTAATGTTTTCCTGTTGATTTTCTGTTTAATGGTCTGTCCAATTCTGAGAGCAGGTGTTAAAATCCCCAACTCTTATTGTGTTGGTGTCTACTCTCCCTTTCAATCTGTTAATATTGACCTTATATATATATAGGTGTTCCTAGGTTGGGTGTATATATATTTATTAACTGTTATATCCTCTTGCTGTATTGATCCCTTTATCATTATATAGTGCCCTTCTTTGTCTCTTAGTTCAGATATTTATTTAAATTCTGTTTTCTCTGGCATAAGTACAGCTACTCCTGCCTACTTTCATTTTCCTTTTGTGTGGAATATCTTTTTCCATCCCTTCGCTTTCTGTCTATGTGTATGCTTGTAGGTGAGGGCTGTTCTTTGCAGGCAGAATGTGGATGGGTCATGTTTTTTATCCATTCAGCTAGTCTGTGTCTTTTAATTAGGGCATTAAATCCGTTCCATCTACATTCAAGGTTCTTATTGATATGTGAAGTCTTAGTCCTGTTTTTTGTGTTTTCTGATTGTTTAGTGTATCCTTTCTTCCTTTCATTCTCTCTTGCTTATCCTTGTGGTTTGGTGATTTTCTGTACTGATAAGGTTTCATTCCTTTCTCTTTCTAATTTGTATATCTATTCCACCAGTAGGTTTTAAATTTTCATGTATTTTCATGATGGTTGTTATCAGTTCTTCTGTTCTAGATGTAGAATTCCCCTGAGCATTTCTTGTAAGGCTGGTCTGTTGGTGATGAATTTTCTTAGTTTTTGCTTCTTGGAGACTTTATACCTACTCCATTTCTGAAGGATAGCTTTGCTGGTTACTATATTCTTGGCTGGCAGTCTTTTTCTTTCAGTACTTTGAATATGTCATCCAATTCTCTCCTGGCCTGTAGGGTTTCTGCTGAAAAGTCTGCTGTTAGTGTAATGGGGATTCCCTTACAAGTGACTTGATGCTTTTCTCTTACTGTTTTTAAAGTTCTCTCCTAGTCTTTATCTTTTAAAAGTTTGACTAAAATATATCTGGGAGAGGACCTTTATGGGTTGAAATATTTGGGGACCTTTGAGCTCCTGAATTTGGATATTCATATCTTTCCCAAGTTAGGGATGTTTTCATCTATTATTTTCTTAAATACATTTTCTATATCTTTTCAGTTTTCTTCTCCTACTGTAATGCCAATAATTTGAATATTTGTTCACTTAATAGTATCTCATAAATGTTGTAGGCTTGTAGGCTTTCTTCATTCTTTTTTATTTTTGTCTTCCTGGTTTATTTCAAAATAGTGGTTCTCAAGATCAGAAATTTATTCTTCTACTTCATCCAGTTTGTTGTTGAAACTCTTTCATGTAATTTTTTTTATTCAATGAATGGTTCACCAGTGGCAAGGTCACCATGATTTTTGACCAAGGGCTAGCTTGCCAGAGGCACATTAGCCATGCTGTTTCCTAATTGAACTAGTGTATGTTCAATGGCTCGAAGACTCAGGGGCAAGTTTATGAGGGTATGAAACTTTGCTGTGTCCCTGAGTTGGGGGCATGGGCACACTTTGGCTCAGTAAGCTGGGTGTAGATCAGCTGGGAGTTGGTCCATTGCACCATTTCTCAGGTCCAAGCTGAAGAGAGGGTGCCCAGCCAGCCACTTCTTGGGTGGCGGGTAAGACCACAAAGCAGATCTTCCAAGAGAGGGCCCAGCCACTGCTTCTCAGGCAGTGGGTGTAGCCACTAGAATATTCTGCAGAGATGTGGCCCTGCCAGCCACTTCTTTGGCATGTGCAAGGCCATAAAGCAGGCCTATGAGGGGGCCTGGCCAGCTGCCTCTCAAGCAGTGGGCAATGTTGCTGGGTGGGGGTCCAGGCAGCAGGGCCTGCTAGCTGCTTCTTGGGCTGTGGGTAAGACTGCTAGATAGGGCTCCATAGAGGGGGTTCTGCAGCTGTTTTTCAAGCAGTGGGAAAAGCTGGAAAGCAGGCCTCCCAAAGAGGGTGGTCAGTCAGCCACTTTTTGTGCAGTGGGTGAGGTCACTATGTGGAGCTGAATAGAGAGGGGTCCTGCCAGCCACTTCTTGGGCAGTGGGCAAGGTTGCTAGGTGGGGCTCCAGAAAGAGGGCCCTGCAGGCTGCCTCTCCAGCAATGGGAAAGGCTGCTAGACAAGACTGAAGAGAGAAGGCCCTGCCCAGAAGGTTAATGGGCAGTGGGCAAGGCCGCTAGTCAGGACTATTGAGGGTAAAACTGCCTGGCAGCTTCTCTTGGAGGGTGCACATGTGCTTTAGTTTTGCCTGCCCAAGTGTGTTCATTAGGGTAGGCACTTGTGAGCTGTTTTTCTGTTATGGGACCTTGGGCACACAGAACACAGCCCACTGGAGGGGGTGGGGGAATGGTTCACAGCTACTCTTAGGTCCAGGCTTCAAGTCACTGGTATCAGGGTGTTGTAGCCTCTCCTGTGAGGCAGCACAATGGCTACTGGCTTCAGAGCAGGGTGTGTTCCTGCTTTAGCTCTGGTTTCAAGATGGTGCTGTATCAGTTGCTTCAGCTTCAGTCATGGGGGGCGGGGGGAGTGCACGGTATGTGCTCCTGTTCTGGAGCAATGCTGTGTGTGCATTCTAAGCAGGTCCCCAATCTTGGCTCTGGGTTTTCAAGGGCTGTGAAATACTCCTGCAATTAAAAGTGCAGGCCTCTGTAGTGAGGATGGGGGTTGATGTGGGTCCTTGTTCTTCCTTTTCCCCACAAGGGAAATTCCTTCTTGTGCCAATCCCAGTGGTTGAGACATGGCTGCTGAAGCCGTGTGCCTCTCTCTCCTCTCTATGCTCCTATACTGGGCTCTCCATGCTTCATAGGGGTCTCACCAGTCTCCTGTTGCACTTGTGCACTCTTCCACAGATGCTCCCAATAATATTTAGCTGTCTGTTATTTGTTCTGTTCCTTCCCTGTGAGAGGAACATGCCCTGGGCACCTCTAGTCTCCCAGCTTGCCCAACATCTCTGGATTGTGTCTTTTATAGGAATTGGTGACTGGATGTGGACATGGTAGGTGAGAAGTCTATGACGATCCCTATGTTTCTATTCATTGATATTGGAAAAGCAAGAAGAATCGGTCTTCCCCAATCTCACCCCCATCAGCACCCTCTGCCCTGTGTGCTCTGCTCTTCCCAAAGAGCTCCTCCAAACTTAGCTCTTCTCAAACACCTCTAAACCACCCAGCCCATGGGAATCTATCTTATCAACAACTAAAGCATTAATTTTTATGCCTCTCTTTTTACACTTCATTCATTCATGTTTTCATTTATTTGTTATTCATTCCACAATAAGCAATCCTGTGCAGCCTCACTATGTATCACCTGGTATATTCAACTCATTTTCCTAATTAGGCTTTAAAACTCTATGGTGATTTAAACCTTTTTTTTGTTTTGTTTTCATTTCTGGGATTCACTTGGAACCCATCTTTAGGCTGGAGGCACAGTAGATGTTTCATAAATAGTTGTTTAATTCACTTGATCTGGGGAGAAAATAGTGTGTGGGAGAGATTTAAGAAACAGCAAGGTGAGAAATATAGACCAATAACCTACAACGCAATGAAGAAATAGGAACATCCCAGGTCAAGAAGTTTGTCCACTAAGAGAATAAATATAAGGCAGAGGTTGAGAAGATAGGAGAGGAGGGGAAAAATAAGGTAAAATGATGGCTATTTTTAGGACAGGGAGCCTGGTGCTAGTTTGCAAGGGAGCTGATGCTAATAGAGATGAAAGGTGGAAGATGCTAGAGAGGGGCAGTAAGTGAGAAAGAAATAGGGCTAGGACCTGTTTGGATAAATGGGGCATTGAATAGCATAGACAGTCATAGATATTTTTATGAAAGCATCAAGGGTAGGAAGAGATCGCTTTGTTGTGCCCTAAATTAACACAGTAGTTATACTTTTGAAGGGGTTCAGCTGGGAAGATCAACACACTAGAAGCAGAAGAGGAAGAATGGGGAGGAGGGAGTAGGCAGATTAGATCTCTGATGCCAGATAACCACAATTTTCTTAGATGGTCCTGAAGAATCTTTCACTCTGGCAGGGGTAAGAAAGATTGTGTGCCCAAGTGGGGTAGAAATTTGGAACAGCTGCTATGACTATTGCTGGGGACATTGGCAAGCCATTCCATCACCTTTTCAGGACAGCAATTTTTTGGTAGGCAGCATGTGATAGGTCAGTAAATCCCACAGTTTTATGTTCGGTGCCTTTTCTGTAAAGCAAATCCCATGAACCAAGGTAATATTATGTGGGGTCTTGTGTCAGTGGATCAAACACTGTATAAGCCAGTGGATAGTTGTGTTAGTTGAAGCCCTTCAGGCAAGAAGGGTCAACCCATAACTGGAATTTGTGTCAAATCCAAATATGATGTATTCTGTCTCTCTCAGGACAAGAGGTCCAATGTGCTTATCTTCTCAGGGGAATGGTGCTGTTTTAGGGGCTTAGCACTGGTCTCTTTTGCTGGCAGATTGAATGTTTCCTGGTCACAATAGCTAAGTCTGCCTTAGCGAGTAGAAGGGAGACCATTCTATTGGGTTCATTCACAACCTCCATTCCTGCCACTATGGCTGCTCTGTTCTTGTACTCTTTGTGCCAGCACGGGGATGTGTGATGACAGAGGCTGGCTGATGGTAACTGATTGAGTCACTCTGTCTACTAGATTTTTCATACCTCTTCTGTGACAGAAACTTTTGGGTAGATATTAGCATGCAATACAAAGATCTTCACACTTCATGCATAATTGCCATTATTCCATTTAGATGCTTATTTCACAGACCTCTCTGTCCACTATTTTTTTAAAATTTGTTTATTTTTTAAGTTGACATATAAAATTGTATGTATTTATTCCTAGTTTCTAATCTTTCTCCTTCCAGGCCCCAGTCAAACCAGCTGAGCCATTCACTACTGCTCATGAGTCATATATATTCTTATTCTGAATGACTTCTGTTTCCCATTAAATGGATGACCAGGTGCACTTCTCGCAGCTCTGTCCATGGGAAGGATTTCCTCCCAAGGCTGCCCTTCAGAATCACCCCTGAGTGGGGCTGTAGAGCAGCAACAGTTCATTATCTACTTGCACTAGCAAACTGAGCCAACCTACCTGTGCACTAAACTCAGCCTTTTGCCTCTTCCTTCAATGGGTCATAAAGGACTCCACATGCAGCCAAGGATGAGGTGACCAGACAACAGTGATGGATGACAAGACAGTTTGGGCCCTCTGCTCACAGAGCTTATTTTTGTCTTCTGGTCCTACTTGTGCCTGATGCCAGGTGTACCACTTCCATCTTATGATGTATTGCTGCTGGTCCTGCCCAACTTTATGGTTTGGTAGGTCTGACAGAACCAACTCGATATGGACACGTGTGGGCTGGCCACATGTTAAGAACTATTTTTTGAATGGTGTATAGTGATACCAAACATCTCTTTTATTTATTTATTCTTTAATTGAAATGTATTGATTGTGCATATTTATGGGGTACAGAGTTGTCTTTCAATACATGTATACAATGTGTAATGATCAAATAAGGATAGTTAGCAAATTCATCATCACTAAAGTTTATCGTTAAACATCTTTTCATATGCTTATTTATCATCTTTATATTCTTTTGGGTGAACTCTTCACTAAGCCCTAGGTCCTGAGAATTTTTTCCTGTTTTCTTTTGATCATTCAGATTGAGCAAGAGTCTTATTGGCAGCCATATATCTTGCACCTAGGGATATCATGTTTTATTTACCACTTCAATTGCTCTTTTCAGATCAGGCTGTCTGATGGTCACTCCAGCCTTGTTGACCCTTATGATAATTTCACCCACCATGCCTTCAGCGGTTAAGTACAGCCACCTGGCCTCTTTTGTTTGGCATACTATCATGTCCACTGCTATCTGGGAGCCCAGTTCTGTACTGGCATCTTCTACCATCGGATCTGTTTAGAGAGGATAGCCAAACCGGAACTCCTCGGTGATGCTGATATTCTTCATTCCTTATAATTTTGGTGAATCAAAGGTCCTTTGAGTCCTTTCACATAGCCAGTCATCGAGCTTTTTAGCACAACATAGTATCCTTATCTTAGCAAGCCTACTTTGAACCATTTTTTTTAATTGGAACTTTTTATTTTTTGTATCCCTATTGGCTATAAAAGTATTTGAGACAGACTAATTCTTAAATACTCTGGAATGAGTATTTATCTGTTTTTTAAAGTTTATTTATTTATTTTATTTTAACTTCTCAATGTACAATGTAGTTGATTTTCATATCCCTTTACCCGTTCCTCTTTCCTCACTCCCTCTCCCACCTCCCCTGATCTACATCATATCTGTTCACTTGTCTTAACAAGTTCAAGGAATTGTGATTGTTGTATCTTCTTCCCCCTGCTACCATTTTTTTTTTGTATATTTATTTATTTCTTTTTAGCTCCCACAAGTAAGTGAGAACATGTGGTATTTCTCTTTCTGTGCCTGACTTGTTTCACTTAATATAATTTTCTCTAAGTCCATCCATGTTGCTGTGAATGGTAGTCTTTCTTTCTTTTTTATAGCAGAGTAGTATTCCATTGTGTAGATATACCACAGTGTCCTTATCCACTTATCTGATGATGGACATTGGGGCTGGTTCCAACTCTTGGCTATTGTAAATAGTGCTGCAATAAACATGGGAGTACAGGTATCCCTTTGGCATACAATTAACAGAGTGAAAAACAACCAACAGAGTGGAAGAAAATATTTGCAAAATATACATCTGACAAAGGATTAATATCCAGAATATACAAGGAACTCAAACAACTTTACAGCAAAAAAAACAATAACCCAACTAAAAAATGGGCAAAGGAGCTGAATAGGCATTTCTCAAAGGAAGATATATGAATGGCCAACAGACACGTGAAAAAATGCTCAACATCACTCAGCATTCGGAAAATGCAAATCAAAACCACTTTCAGATACCATCTCACTCCAGTTAGGATGGCTAATACCCAAAAAAACAGAATGATAAATGCTGGTGACGTTGCGGAGAAAAAGGAACTCTCATGCACTGCTGGTGGGACTGCAAAATGGTGCAGGCTTTATGGAAAATAGTATGAGGTTCCTCAAACAATTACAGATAATTCTACCATATGACCCAGGTATTCCATGGCTGGGAATATACCTAGAGGAATGGAAATCATTATTTATTTATTTTAATTGACACATTGTAATTGTACATTCTTATGGGGCACAATCTGATATCTTATATATTGCACAGTAGGATACACACACACACACACACAAACATACATACATATATATATGTTTTATAAGGATCGATTCATGGTAGTTAATGACTTCATGCACTTATCACGTTTTTTATGGCAAAAACATTCAAAAGCCTCTCCTCTAACTATTATGTAATTTGCAAAACTTAACTGTTAACCTTATTCACCCTGCTGTGCAATAGAACATCAGAACTTATACCACCTATCTAATTGTAGTTTTGTACCCGTTGGCCAATTTCTCCCTGTTTTCCCTTTCCCACTCCCCTCCCCAATCTCTAGTGAGCACTGTTGTACTCTCTGTCTCTTTTTATTTTCATTTTTTTATTGAAACAATTGATTATACATATTTGTGGGGTGCAGAGTTGACTATCAGCAATTGTACACAATATGTGATTATCAAATCAGGATAGTTGGCACATTTGTCTTTACAAACGTACACACACACACATACACTTTTATATCCATCCATATGTTGTTGCACACTTAGGTTGATTGAGATCTTTGCTATTGTAAATTGTGCTGCAATAAATGTGTGAATGCAGACATCTCTTTGACATACTGACTTCATTTCTTTGTACTGGATCATATTAATTTATATGGTAGTTCTATTTTTAACTGTTTGAGGAACCTCCATACTGTTTTCCATAATGGCTGTACTAGTTTACAGTCCCACTAACAGTATGCGAGTGTTCCCTTTTCTCCACCTATTTGGCAACACTTGTTTTCTTTTGTCTTTTTGATAACAGCCATTCTAACTGGAGTGAGGTGGTATCTCGTTTTGATTAGCATTTCCCTGATGATTAGTGATGTTGAGCATTTTTTTCATATACCTGTTGGCCATTTGTATGTGTTCCTTCGAGAAATGTCTATTAAAATCCTTTGCCCATTTCTCAATTGAGTTATTTGGTTTTTTGCTGTTGAGTTAAGTTCCTCATATATTTTTGAAATTAACTCTTTTTTAGATGTGTAGTTTGCAAATATTGTCTCCCATTCTGTAGGTTGTCTCTTCAACTGTTAACCATTTCCTTCCATGTGCAAAAGCTTTTTAGTTCAATATAATTCCATTTGTCTATTTTTGCTTTATTTGCTTTTTCTTTTGAAGTCTTATATTAAAAATCTTAACCTAGGCCTATGTCATGAGTCATTTCCCCTACATTTTCTTCCAGTAGTTTCATAGCTTCATGTTTTACATTTAAATCTTCAATCCATTTTGAATTAATTTGTGTATATGGTGAAAGGTAGGGGTCTAGTTTCATTCTTCTGATGTGGCTATCCAGTTTTCCCAGCACCATTTACTGTAGACAGTCTTTTCTCCTATATGTATTCTTGGCACTTTTGTCAAAGATCAGTTAGGTGTAGGTGCATGAAATTATTTCTGGGCTCTCTATTCTGTTCCATTGGTCTATGTGTCTATTTATTTTAATTTTTATTTTAATTTTATCATCACACAATGTAACATTTTTGTGGCCCTTTATCATTTTCACCTTAACACCCCTCCCCCTCCCCCTTTCCCACCTCTGTTGACTTCAATTCTTTTCTCTCTTTTTGAAAGTTCAAGGAATTATTTTGATTGTTGTTTTTAATTTTTTTCAGCTCCCACTTATGAGTGAGGACATATGGCATTTCTATTTCTGTGCCTGGCTTATTCCACTTAACAATTATCTCTAAGTTCATCCATGTTGCTGCAAATGCCAGAATTTCATTCCTTGTTTTATGGCAGAGTAGTATTCCATTATGCATATATTCTACATTTTCCTTATCCAGCTATCTATTGGTGGACATTTAGCATCATTCCAATTCTTAGCTATTGTAAATAGAGCTGCAATAAAAATGGGAGTGCAAGTATCCCTTTTACACGATGATTTCCATTCCTTTGGGTATACACCCAGCAGTGTGATTGCTGGATCATATGGCAGTTCTATCTATACTTGTTGAGGAACCTCCATACCATTTTCCATAATGGCTGCACTAATTTACAGTCCCACCAACAGTGTAGGAAGGTTCCCCTTTCTCCAAATCCTCACCAGCATTTGTTATTTCCTCTTTTTGATACTGGCCAGTCTAACTGGAGTGGAATGATATCTAAATGTAATTTTTTTTCTTTTAAATTTTTATTTTGTCGATATACAATGTGGTTGATTATTATGGCCCATTACTGAAACCTCCCTCCCTCCTCCCTCTCCTCCCTCCCACCCAACAATGTCCTTTCCATTTGCTTGTTGTAACAACTTCAAAAAATTGTAGTTGTTATATCTTCTTCCCGCCCCCCCGGTTTTTTTGTGTGTGTGTGAGTGAATTTATTTATTTATTTTTAGCTCCCACCAATAAGTGAGAACATGTGGTATTTCTTTTTCTGTGCCTGACTTGTTTCACAACCTCCCTCCCTCCTCCCTCTCCTCCCTCCCACCCAACAATGTCCTTTCCATTTGCTTGTTGTAACAACTTCAAAAAATTGTAGTTGTTATATCTTCTTCCCGCCCCCCCGGTTTTTTTGTGTGTGTGTGAGGGAATTTATTTATTTATTTTTAGCTCCCACCAATAAGTGAGAACATGTGGTATTTCTTTTTCTGTGCCTGACTTGTTTCACAGTTGTTATATCTTCTTCCCGCCCCCCCGGTTTTTTTGTGTGTGTGTGAGGGAATTTATTTATTTATTTTTAGCTCCCACCAATAAGTGAGAACATGTGGTATTTCTTTTTCTGTGCCTGACTTGTTTCACAGTTGTTATATCTTCTTCCCGCCCCCCCGGTTTTTTTGTGTGTGTGTGAGGGAATTTATTTATTTATTTTTAGCTCCCACCAATAAGTGAGAACATGTGGTATTTCTTTTTCTGTGCCTGACTTGTTTCACAATATATTTTACCATTCTGTAGGTTGTCCTTTCACTCTGCTAACTGTTTCTTTTGCTGTGCAGAAGCTTTTTAGTTTGATATAATCCCATTTGTTTATTTTTCCTTTGGTTGCCCGTAATTGCATTTCCCTGATGCTGAGTGATGTTGAGCATTTTTTTCATGTGTCTGTTTGTCATTTGTATGTATTACTTTGAGAAATGCCTATTGAGCTTCTCTGCACATTTTTAATCAGGTCATTGTTTCCTTACTGTTAACTTGTTTGAGTTCCTTGTATATTCTGGATACTAATCCCTTGTCAGATGCATAGTTTGCAAATATATTTTACCATTCTGTAGGTTGTCTTTTCACTCTGCTAACTGTTTCTTTTGCTGTGCAGAATCTCTTTGATGTAATCCCATTTGTTTGTTTTCCTTTTGTTCCCTGTGCTTTTGGGGTCTTATTCATAAAGTCTGCCCAGTCCTACTTCTTTAAGTGTTTCCCCTACGTTTTCTTTTTGTAGTTTTATAGTTTCAGGTCTTATACTTAAGTCTTTAATCCATTTTGAGTTGATTTTGGCATATGGTGACAGGTACAGGTCTAGTTTTATTCTTCTACATATGGATGTCCACTTTTCCCAGCACCATTTATCAAGGAGGCAGTCTTTTCCGTTTGTATGTTCTTAGTGCCTTTGTCGAAGATCAGTTGGTTTTAAGTGTGTGGGTTGATTTCTGGGTTAGCCATTCTGTTCCATTGGTCCGTTTGTCTGTTTTTGTGCCAGTACCATGCTGTTTTGGTTACTATAGCTTTGTAGTATAATTTGAAGCCAAGTAGTGTTATGCCTCTGGCTTTATTTTATTTATTTATTTATTTATTTATTTATTTTACTTTTGCTCAGGATTGCTTTGGCATTCAGGGTCTTTTGTTCTTTCATATGAATGTTAGGATTGTTTTTTCTATTTCTGTAAAGAATGTCATTGGTATTTTGATAGGGATTGCAATGAATCTGTGGATCACTTTGGGTAGTATGGACATTTTTACAATGTTAATTCTTCTAATCTAAGAGCATGGAATGTCTTTGCATCTTCTTGTGTCCTCTCTCAACTTTTTTCAACAGTGATTTGTAGTTCTCATTGCAGAGATCTTTTACCTCCTGGATTAACTTTATTCCTGAGGATTTTATTTTATTTTATTTTATTTTTGGTGACTATTGTAAATGGGCTTGCTTTCCTGATTTCATTTTCCTGCTAGTTTGTTGTTGGAATATAAAATGCTACTGACTTTTATGTGTTTATTTTGTATCCAGCAGCACTACGGAAATCGTTTATCAACTGTAAGAGTTTTTTCATAGAGTCTTTAGGTTTTTCTCTATATGGCATCATGTCATCTACAAACAGGGACAGTTTGACTTCCTTTTTTCCATTCTAGATGCCCTTTATTTCTTCCTCTTGCCTGAATGCTCTGGCTAGTGCTTCCAATGCTATCTTAAATTGGAGTGGTGATAGGAGTCATCCTGTCTTGTTCCCATTCTTTAGGGAAAAGCTTTCAACTTTTCCCCTTCAGGATGATATTGGTTGTAGGTTTGTCATATCTGGCATTTATTGTGTTTAGGTACTTATCTTCTACACCTAATTTGCTGAGAGTTTTTATCACGAAGAGATTTTGAATTTTGTCAATTGCTTTTTCTGCATCTATTGAAATAATGAAATAGTTTTAGTCCTTAATTTTGTTGATGTTTTTTATCAGATCTATTGACTTGTGTATGTTGAACCATCCTTGCATCCTTTGGATGAATTTCACTTGATCATGGTATATAATTGGTATTAATTCCTCTCTCATGGTTTGGTAGAATTCAGCAATAAATCTGTCTGGTCCTGGGCTTTTCTTTGTTGGGAGACTGCTGATTACTGCTTCTATCTTGTTGCTTGTTGTTGGTCTGTTAAGGTTTTCTATAGTGCAGCAGGGCCCAACAGTTCTGTGGAGGCATGCCAGGGTGAGGCCAAGGCCCTTCCTGATCACTGTTGGTTAGGGAGGACGTGTATGCTGGTGCAGCAGAGCCCAAAATCTCTGTGGAGGGCCACAGGATCAGATGTTGAGCCTGAAGCAAGACTGCAGTGGTGCAGAAGGGCCCAGTAGCTCTGCAGAGGCCTGCCATGGGGAGGCAAAGACACTGCCTGATCTCTGTCAGTAGGGGAGCTGGTGTACACTGGGGCAAAAGCACATGGAAGTCCTGTGGAGCCCTGCTGCAGGGAGGCAGAGACATTGCTTGATTGCTGTCATTAGGGAACAGGTGTATACTAGTACATCAGGGCCTGGTAGCTCTGTGGAGGACCACCAGCAGGGAAGCAGAGCTACCGCCTGACTGGCTATTGAGCTGGCATGGGCACCTGTTGGCTCAGTGGGCCAGTGGGTTGTGCAGAGCAGGTGCATTCAAATGTGATGAATTGGCTATTTATTGGGGGCTTCCCTACTGAGAAGGTCTGCCTGGGCAGGAAGGGGGGTCCTGCATGGGCTCAGATGCTGGAGTCTCAGTCTTTCTGTCTGGCCTAAGCTCCAAGCAACTCGGGTAGTGGTCCTGCCAACACCCGTGTGAATGTGGCAGAAAAAAGGTGAGGCCTCAGGATGGAGGGTGTCAATTTCCAATGACCACTAGGGCAGGATGCATTCTAGCAGTGGGCTTGGTTTCAAGATGGCACTGTGCCATAGCCAATTATGTCAGGAGGGTGGAGGTTGCTCTACCTGGGCTTCTTCTATGAGGCCATGCAGCTGCACAAACTCCCAGCTACTCTCTAAACTGAGTTGAGGGCCTGTGAAGATGGGGGCACTCTCTTGTGGCTAGGATTGGTGGCGTTTGTCATGGCAGTGGAAACAGCTGAGGTTTTTCCAGCATACCTTCTTTTTACCTGCTGCCAAGCTGCTCCCTATGGGGAGACATTTAGGCAGAGGCAGAATGCCTGCTGTGGTCTATATGGTGCTATCCTGGTCTCCTGTGCGCCGCAAGAATTTTGTCACTCCCCTGGTGCTCTGCAATGTATTTCTTCAGTCATTGCAGTCAAAATATAGTTTTTGTATGTTGTTTTGTCTCTTTTTGTGTGGGAGAAGGGGGATGAGCATCAGACTACCGTAATGGACCATCTTGCCCCCTCTTACTTTGAACCATTTGAATCCTTCTTTTTCTGTCTGTCACAGAGGTTCTGGCATTCTACTTTTTAGTGTAGACCTCTGTTTTTTCCAGGATCCCAGAGCCTTCCTAGCAGCATATTAGCCTTGTCTCCCAAGGTCCTCAACAGAGTGTTAAATCTACATCACGGGAGTGGACTTTCATACCGATAAACTTTCCTTCTCTAACTCTAGTTCTGACCCCTTGACCTAGAATTTTCAGGCTCTCTTGCCAGTCATTTTGAGTACATCTTTCAGCTCCTTTGGGGGATAACCCCTTTTGTCTCTTAACAGGCCAGAACTTTCCTAGCCAAATTAAATTGTGATTTAACTCTAATTATTGATCCGGTGGTATGCAGGAGAGATGGGAGTAGATCCAGAGGGAGGAATGTCTTTGTTTTGCAAGGTAGAGTCTTCTGCATTGTCCTTAAGCAAAAGAGTTGTGCTTGCCTTTAACAGGGAAGAGTGAGCCACTTCTGTATGCTGGAATTGTTTAGGAGAAATCTAGGGATTCAATATTTTCAGCTGCATTGACTCAGGTGTGCCTATCTCATGTATCAGGGTCCCATGCTTCCTAATTGGTGCCCTGACCTTGGTGTGGCTGTCTAGCAGAGCAAGAGAACTCAACCTCCTCTGGAACTCTGCTCTTCTTGGACTTAAGACTTGGAGCTGATCGTCAGTGTTTTCCACCCTCTGACTGCAGCATGGCAATTCCTGGAGAGGGACACAGCTATGAGCTGTTAGCATCCAACACACTAGAGAGCTGTGAGAATGAGTGTCTTAGTTCTAAAGGACAATCTGAAAGGTGTATTATGGCTTCCACTACAAACATTATGAATAAGTACTGTAAAAATGCCCATTTTACAGTTGAGAAAACGGAATTTACAAAGAGGCAAAGTAACTTGCTCAAGGCCACACAGATATATAGTGCCTGTATTTTGAAACTGGTTTGTTCTGAATACTGAACCAGGGATCTCAATTAGTATGCTGTGTTGTCTTTCAGGGATGTGTCTGTCTAGTATCTCTGCTTCAAACACCTTTTTAGTTACTTGGACAGAGCCCTCAGTTAACTTTGGGATTACATTCTGTGGTAGGCAGAATAATAGTCCCCCAAATATGTCTATGTCATTAATCTCAGAACCTGTGAAAATGTTGCTTTATATGATTCTGTAGATGTAAATAAGTTAAGGAATTTGAGATGGGGAAATTTTCTGGATTATTTGAGTGGGTCCGATCTACTCACATGGATCATTAAAGGCACAGAATCTTTCCTATTTGTGGTCAGAGGGAGATATGACTACAGAAGGGTCAGAGAGATGCGACATTCCTGGCTTTGAAGACAGAGGAAGAGGTCCACAAACCAAGGAATGTGGGTGGGTCTGGAAGCTGGAAAAAGCGTGGAAATGAATTTTTCCTAGAGCCTCCAAAAATAAGTACAGTCCTTCTGACACCTTGATGTTAGCCCAGTGACATCCATGTCAGACTTCTGGTCTACAGAACTGCAAAATAATAAATTTGTGTTGGTTTCATCCCCTAAATTTGTGGTAATTTGTTACAGTAGCAACAGAATACAAACACACCTTCCTCTGGGGTTATTTATGCTTTCTTTCATTTAGGTAGCTATAAGAGGTGCCTAGTCTTAACTAAGAAATTTCCAGCTGTCCTTTATAGAAGCAGAACCAGATGTACACCTTGAAGCAGTTCTCTGATGAGGGCCCTTTGAGTTGTGCGAAGAATACACATCCATTTTTCTGGGATACCTCAGGATGTAACAGGACCTTATGTTTGTGGGGGTTGGCAAAATTTGTCCCTCTTTGAGTCAAAGTTCTTTACACAGACAGATAAGGAAGGGACTCTGTCCTCAACTGTATACGATTGGAAGTGACAGAGATCTGTTGGGATTAACAACTTGGTCCTGACAGTCTTAGTGGCAAGGAAGGCCAGTGATTCTGATAAAATAAAATTGTCTTGTACAAATGGAAATTCTAGACTGGACACTATGCTCAACATGAGACCTTAGGAGTTTTTAGGGGAAGAAATGTTTTTCTGCCTCAGTTTGTGGCTGGTTCTGGCAGCTTTTTCTGATGCAATGTTCTGTGTGCATTAAATGGGGAGAGAAAGTCAAGTAAAAAGAGCTTGGCACCCACAGGGCGAGGCCCCCCACCGAGGTCTGGTTGCCTCAGCACCAGTCCCGAGCAGCCTCACACTGAGTAGAGCCAGTTTCCAGTAGCACAACCATGTGGCAGTGAGAACATCAGTGGCCAGTTGGAATCCACTCCCTGCCTGGACCTGGAAGCTGTATTTGACTACCTGTCTTTGGGCAGTTATCCCCTGTGTGGGGGTGGGAGAGAGGGTGGGATGAAACCCCTCAAAGGTACCTGGCTGAAATTCTGTGCTCACTGGCATTTATGGTGTGAAATGAACCCCTTGTCTTATCCTCGATAATCCTCCATTGGCTGTGAATTTTCTGCAGAAGTAGATTGGAGATCTTCAGGTTTGTGAACTTGGGAATTTGGGATCTTCAGATTTGTGGATTTGGGAATTCCTGTACAGTTGAAGGGGAGGGAACAAAGAAGGAATCAGAAGGAGGGAACAGCAAGGGCAAAGTCATGGAGGCGTAGTGTTTTTAGGGAATACAGAGTTCTGTGGGGTGAGGATGGCAGTGGGAGACAAGGTAGGGGAAGTAATGTGGGGGTGTAATTTGTGATGGGCCTTGCATGCCTTAATGAGAAAGAATGATTTTTAAGGGTAGTAACTGTTCAAAACCCATGATGGTTTTGAAGCAAGGCACTGACATGATCCCACAGACTACAGGGTAGGAGACTAGCTAGAAGGTGTGACCTATAACCATGGCAGCAGTTACGAGAAAGTCAGGACTGGATTTGACATGAGTTTCAAAGGTAGAGTCAGCAGTCTATTAGGTAGGACAGGAGGAAGGACCTGTCAACATTCCAGCATTTACCCCCAAGGAGCCAAAGTGTCAGTTAACTCCACGGGGCACCCACTAGGCTTATTAAGATGTCTGAGTGCAGAACCTAAGACTCCTGTAAATGCCACACACATATAGGAAGCATCCATACTTGGGGGAGGGGGCAACCAAAGTCTTCCTGAGCCCCCAAAATAGAGGGACCTGACTTAAGGGCTTCCATCCTGACTCTCACAATATGGGCCAGGGGCTAAGAGAAGGCCTTTGGAACATGAGTATAGTGTGTCTGTTCCACCCTGGAATCCAGGGGATCTGGATCTATCCTTATCACTAAGCCCCAACTTTTTGCACTTTTTGACATACACCCTGACCACAAGTTCCTCATCTGGGCACAGACACTAGTATTCTTTTCAGATCTCCAGGTGGATCTCTCTGAGTTAAGTAACTTAGCCCCTAACCAGACATTGCATTTTGTCTGATCGCTCAGCTCAGACCATTCATGACTGGCTGGTAAGTCTGACCTCCCCTCTCTCTTTCCCTGCAGCTCCCTTCCTAGTCAGCTCATGTGTGCCCTCCAACAGTTCCAATCCTGGCCCAAACGGGTTGTCATAGATGTGAAATAATGCACATGCCAGCCTCATTGATACAGTTGTCAAGAGCCCGAGCTGGGACCAGGGACCAGGGTTTAGTCTAACTTTTACATTCAGCTCATCTGTCCTTACTTGTGAAATGAGGCTTATGTTGCCCTGCATTTCATAGAGTGGTTGGGAGGACCAAGGGAGAAATTACTTTTGGAAGTGACATATTTCAGTAAGCTCTTATTGTTTCCACTTCCTTGTATTCAGGCGCGGGTTTTTTAAAAACTACAAGGAGGCTAAGAGTCAATTTGTTCAAAGTAAGTCCATTGTCTCTAGCAAAATATAAAGTCCTTTACTTGATGCTGCTACTGAACTCATTTCTACACATTTAAACATCTTTGTTTCTGTTGAGAAGACTGTGGCTATGTTTTTCAGTTTTTTAACACAGAAAGTAATTAATTACCAGCTTTCAGCTTCATTCTGGGGGAAAGATTACGCTAATAGTTTCTCAGTATTGGGTTGTTGTGTCTGGTTCATTCAGAGTTTTTTTAAATGTGGAGATGAAAGCATTTTAGAAGAGGTTTGCAAAAGGGTTAATTTATTAACTTAATAAACATTCACTAACTGTTAATGTGTGCCTCTACTGATAGATAATAAGCTTCATAACAAGAAAAAGTATCTCTAGCTCTTTGTGTGTTTGTTTATTGATGGGATGTATTTGATTAATGTATGTTTGTTTAGTGATTTGATGGATGAACGGTGTATCCTCCACTTCACTTCTGTGAGTCTCCCTGGTGGAGCCCTTGTTTCTCTGATAGTTCCAATACCTGAAAACACGGTGCACCCACTGCTCTTGCACAGTGCTCAATGTTACACATTCATTGCTTCACTTAATTCTCACAATAACCTACTGTGGAGGGTGCTATTGTCATTCCCATTTGTTACAGTTGGGTTAACTGAGGCTTAGAAAGGTTGCTGCTTGCTCAAGTACCACATGAGTCCAGGGGTTATTTTCCAGCCACAGGAGTCGCACATTGCAGGAAGTTGGTCCACAGCCTTGATCTGTAAGCAGATCCAATAAAAAACAGGACAATTTTTGAAGTCAATCCAATTTTGCTCTTTCCTTCTCCCATTTAAGGAAATTGGCTCAGTGATATCAGGCCCCAAGGAAAGTTTAATGCAGGACAGGCAGAGCACAAAGGTAGATTCCTTCTTTTGTTTTGTTTTCCCAATGGCTCAGATCAAGATAATACTTTCCCAAGTCTGAGTAGATTTTTAGGCAAAAGGGTTTTAAAGCATCATTTTGTTGAATAATTGATTGAGTGATTACTTAGCAATTATAACATTTCAAGAACTTAACTACTGATACTGACATACTTGCATTTTTTCCTCCAGCCCAATTATTTCAAGTGATTGAAAATCTTTTGTTAAAAATGTAAAGGTTAGAAAAAATAAGTGACCCATCAGTACTATTACCAATACACTTAATGCTATGAATAAAATAATTAAAAATAAAATTGAAAAAATAATACTTTCATGAATTTACTGAGTTCATTATCATAAATACAACACACATGCAAGTTTTCCAAAATAGGTTCATCGTTAATTTTATTTTGACAATTCATACCTTTGTGTTTAGGGCAAAATGTCTCTCTCTATATTAAAATGAATTAAAAGCTATTTAAGCAACACAATAGAACAACCATGATTAATAGACTAAGTGCTATTAACCATAGAAGCTCAAGCAATTGAAAAATATAAAAGTGTTTACACTTATTTATAATTTTGCTAATGTGAAATTACAATGAGAAGTATTTTGATTTTATTAGAAAGTATTCATTGTGCTTGTAAAGGCAAAGCATTGTCTTTATGTTTTGTCAAGTTTTTCTTTGAAGTTTTAATGTTTCAAATTTGTTTATATAGTGCTTTGGTATCAAAATGGATTCTATTTCATTAGTACAGTTATGTAGCATATAAGAAAAATAAGCACATAGAGAAAAATAAGCTCTTTTTGTGATGCATACAGGATTTTATAAGAATGTATGGACTTAGGGTATATCCTTTTCATTTTGAGTTAGGTCCAGCATTCATTTTATTTGGAGTATATAACTCCAGTCTAAGCTTCAGGAAATTAAGCAATTAAAGGAAATATGAATATTGAATATATAGATAAAGATTTAGAAATAGGTTATCTGAATTTGGTAATACCGAATACTTCAAAATGTATAATTCACATTGATTTGCCTTTCTTATTTTATATTTAGTCAATAAATAAAAGCAGGTTAATTTTAGCAAATTTGGGGAAATTTATGGCTCATTATGTGTATCTGTAAATGAGAAGAACTGGCAGGGGAGAGGTATTATGCTAGCTTGGAGACACCATGTGATACAGAGGACAGACTCAGGAGTCATGTGTGACCAAGTTCAAGTTACTTAGTTTCTAAGGTTCCAACCTGGTCATCTGTAAAGGGGGTGATAAGGCCTACTTGGGAGAATGGAGATAGTGTACGTCAAGTGCCTGGCACAAAGTTTCAATCTTATTTTAATAGTATTATTATTCCAGATGAGAATCTAGCTTGGCAGAGGCTGTTATGTCCCAAGGTTATATTAGTTATGTGATGATTAAAAAATAAAATTATTGTTTTTTGAGTTGCACCCAAGTTAACAAATATGAGGATCTGTGAGAGATTGCGTAAGGCATTTGTTTAACTTACTATTGGGAACACAGCAACTTATTTAACTTAATGTTATGCAAACACACTCTTTCATCAGATGGAGAAGCATGAACAGGTTTAAAATGCTTTGTGTTGATCTTAATGTACTTTTAAATTTAATAATTTGAATTGTTATATTAAAAGTAGAAGATAGATATTGGGTCTTGGAATTGTAAAATTGAATGATATCAATATAATTCAAACTGTTTATGATCTGGAGATTTTCAAAGAGATTTTATGGGATTTGCATTTTGTGCTATACTCTGTTGTAGACTGAAGTACTACAAAATGTGGAAGTCTACATCTGCCCCAAGATTTTCTTCTTCCATCTACCTCCAAGGCCATTGACTCCACTATGGATTGCAGCCTCTCTCACTCATTTAGGAACTGGGTGGATGGGGCAGGGGGTTTTGGCAGAGCGAGAGAGAGAGAGAGAGAGAGAGAGAGAGAGAGAAAGAGAGAAACCTTAACCTTCTTCTAACCTTAAATCCTCTAAATCTGCATCTGGTAACACACCAACTCTCCTCCTCTTTTTCATAGCCAAATTCTTCAGAGCTGTTAATAATTTCTCCACAGCTCCTAATTGCCCTCATATTAACTTTTTTAATACAATTAATTTTGGTTTCTATTTCTATGATTTCGACATCTCTTCGTAAGCTTCCAACTGACTTCCATGACCCTAATTCTAATAAACACATTTTAGACTTGACCTTTGTTTACTAACTCATTATTCTTCTTTCATTTCAAGTGTTTGTTGCTCCTGGTTTCCTTCATACCTCTCTGCTTGCTCCTTTTCCATCTCCTGTTGAGGATCACACTTCTCTACACTTTTTTAGAATATTGGAATTACTCAAGGTAACAGAGCGACACTATCGGACGTATTTACTGGTTTTGTCCTTCACAGGAACTGGGGAGATCAGTATAGATGGTCCGGCACAGAGGTCACAAGGAGGAAAGGAAAAAGGACCTTGGAATTCTCATTCTGGAGAGAAATGGCTTAGGGCCAGCCCTTTTTACACTTTGGACTTATTGTTTTATTCATAAGACAGGGCTAGGTCTAGATAACCCATGTGGGTCCTTCCGGTTGTAGCATTTATCCATTGTACTGTACCTCTGTGCTTATCTATCTGTCCCCTCCACCAGACTGTGAAAGGGAAAGGCCTGCCTTTGATCCATCTTTGTATCCTGGTATCACCCAACACTGGCAAAGGGACAGTGAGGTACAGTGGGGATGGAGACTGGTATATGCTTCCTTCCTGAAACTTTCCATCCTCTTACCCCCATGCTGTTGCAGGAGAAAATTATAGATATTGTGCCCATGGCCTTTGTACTGAACATGCTCTGTCAATTCTACTGGTTCTTCAGTCTTTTCACAGCTTGCTTGCCAAGGCCCCCAGCAATAACAGCTGCTCCATATCTCCACTCAGACACACAATCCTTCCTGTCCCTGCCAGCATGAATGCTGCCACCAGTCCCAGAGTCAACTGACCTATGTGAGCTTGGACACGTACTCAGCCTGAGAACCAACAGAGCCAGCCCATCCCCAGCAGTGCCTGCACATCCACCACAACCCCCTCAAGCATACTCTTCAGTGGCATGCACAGACATAGCAAAGGTGGATTTATAGCTACAGAAACCACACAGAGTCTATCCACACTACTCTATCCATCCATAACAAAGCCATTGTACTCTACCAAATTGACACCCTAGGACACATTTGCAAGTGAAAGTCCTTTCCCACGTGAACCACTCCACAAAATTCAAAGAGGTGACTGTTCCATGATATGCAAAGATATCAACACAGAGAAACAAGAAACATGAAGAAACAAGGTAACTTGGCATCACTAAAGAAACATACTAATGTTTCAGTAACTGATCCCAAAGAATTGGAAATTGCTTACTTGTCAAAAAAGAAATTCAAATTAGTAATATTAAGGAAACTCATAGAGATACAAGAGAATACAGACAAACAATTCAACAAAGTAAGAAAAACAATTCAAGATCTGAATGAGAAATTTAACAAGATAGATATCATAAAAAAATCAGACAGAAATCTTGGAATTGAAGAATTCATTGAATGAAATAAAAAAATACATTCTAGATCTTTGCAAAAGACCAAATCACACAGAAGAAAGAATTTCTGATCTTAAAGGCAGCTGTTTTAAAATAATATAGGAAGAAAGAAAGAAAAAATAATTTTAAAAATTCAGCAAAGCCTACAAGATTTATGGTCTGTTATTTAGTGAAAAAATATTTGAATTATGGGCATTCCAAAATAAGAAGGAACAAAAACATTATTGAAAACATACTTAATAAAACAATAGCTGAAAACTTTCCTAGTTTTGGGAAAGACACAAACATCCAAATCCAGGTAGCTCAAAAGACCCAAATAGATTCAACCCCAAAAGTTCCTCTCCAAGACACATAGAAGTCAAATTGTTAAAAATTATAGAAATAGAGAGAATTCTAAAAACAGCAAGAGAAAAACGTCAAGTCATTTATAAGGAAATACTCATTAGACTAGCAGCAGACTCTCCAGCAGAAATCCTACAGGACAGGAAAGAATAGGATGATATATTTAAAGTACTAAAAAAAAAAAGAAAAAGAAAAAACTGCCAGCCAAGAATATTATACCCAGCAAAGCTATTCTTCAGAAATGAAGGAGAAATAAAGTCTTCCTCAGACAAGCAAAAATTAAGAGATTTCATCACCACCACATCAGCCTTACAAGAAATGCTTATGGGAATCCTATATCTAGAAGAGAAAGAAGATTTAAAAACTGTCATGAAAACTCCTGAAAATATAAAACTTACTTGTAGAATAGATACACAAATTAGATAGGGGAAGGAATTAAACCTTATTCATACAGAAAACTACCAAACCACAAGGATAAACAATAAGAGAGGAAGAAAGGAACAAAGAATACACAAAACAATCAGAAAGCAACCAATAAAATGCCAGGAGTAAGACGCATGTATCAATAATTACCTGGAATGAAAATGGATCAAATATCCCAATTTAAAGACATTGACTGGCTAACCGGATTTTTTAAATGTCCTATTTGTATGATACATATAAAAAACACACCTTACCTACCAAGACACACATAGACTGACAGTGAAGGGATAAAAAAAAATTCCACACAAATAGAAAACAAAAGCATCCATGAGTAGCTATACTTATATAACATAAAACAGACTTTAAATCAAAATCTATACTGAGAGATCAGAAAGAGTATTACATAACGATAAAGGAACCAATAGAGCAGGAGGATATAATAATTATAATAATTTTTCTTTTTCTCTTGTTTCTCTTTTCTTTTTCACCTTTGTATATTGGTGGTTTTGTAGGATAGTAGGCTTTGTTTTCTTTTTCTCATTTGCGTATCTGCTGTAATCTCTTTTTTGTGTGTAGTTACCTTGGGTCTAACACAGTCTTGTAGTTATAATAAACTATCTTAAGCTGTTAGCAAATTAACTTTTGTCATATGAATATACGCTAGACTCTCCACCTTTTTTTGTATCTATTGTATAGTACTTAGCCACTAGTTGCAGATATTTTTTATTAAACCATTTTGACTTTAAAGCTTTTTTTCTTTTTGACTGCTAAAATGCAGTTTTATTTAACATCAAACAGAAGCTCTGAGAGTACTAAAGGGTATGGAAATTTCCCCCCAATGGCATTAAGTACAAACATGAAGGTGTTTGTGACCCTGTATTCCTTGACCTTGCTGCAACTTTTTATCTCGGAAAAATGGAAGCAAAGTAGGCCATGCAGTTGCAGAGGTCTGACTTCTTTAGAAAAGGTGATAGTTCTAAGAAATAATTTTTACTACTAAAATGCTCAACTACTGAAGGTCAATTTTCTTCAGAGAAAATGGTTCTTAAATATTTAAAAATAGCACTGTTACTTCACTGGGGTATTCTGGGTTTGTTATAAATTTACCTCTGAGTTTGAATTATTAATTTAATAATTATTATATTATTATTAAATTCTAGTAACCATATCTGGTAAGCTCTGTACTTTTTAGTGTTTTCATGATAGTAATTATCATCTTTTAATTTCCAGTTGTAGCACTCATTAAAGGATTGCTTACAAGGCTGGTCTAGTAGTTATAAATTCCCTCAGCTTAGGTCTTTATTTCTCTCTCATTTCTGAAGGATAACTTTGTTAGATAAAGCTAATAGATTTTTGGGCTAATAGTTTTTTCTTTCAGCCCTTTGACTGTATCATCCCATTCTCTCCTCCCCCACAAGGTTTCTGTTGAAAAATATGCTGATTCCTTTCTATGTGACTTGACTTTTTTCTCTTACAGCTTTTAGAATTCTCTCCTTGTCTTTGACTTTTGACAGTGTGATTATGTTGTGGAGAAGATCTTTTTGTATTGAGTCTAATTGAGCACCATTGAGCTTTCTGAATCTGAATGTCACAATACTTGCAAAGTTTTCAGCTATATAGGTTTCATTAAATAGGATTTCTGTGCCTTTCCTCCTCTCTCCTTTCTCTGAAACTCCTACTATTCAAACATTTTCTAGCTTAATGGTGTCCCATAAGTTTTGTTGCCTTTCTTCATTCCTTTTTATTTTTATTTCTCTTTTCCCCTTTAACTGAGCTATTTCAAAAGATCTGTCTTCAAGTTCAGAAATTCTCTTCTGCATTATCTACTCTGTTGTTGAAGCTCTCAATTGTTTTGTTCTTTGTTTTTTTCATTCATTAAATTCTTTAGCTACAAGATTTTGGTTCTTTTTTTTTTTATGACACATAGCATTTGAAAGATTCCTGGGCTTTAAAATACAAAACCCACTTAAAATAGCTGGGTAGGTGGACAAATTCACCAAAATGGCTGCTATGAAAATTCTTAAGGGCAGCAGAAATCAAACAGTGGAATACAAATTACCATAATCCTTGTATGGAGTTAGGTGAAACAGGATGTCTGAGTTCATACTTCAGTGAATTATTATAAAGTGAATCATCTTTCACAGAATAGGCTTTATGCAAATGTTTTCTCAGAAATTGGCCTCCTAGTATTTGGTCTATCCTAAAGCTATTAGACATTAGCTGGAAATTATATTGCCTCCATTAGAAAATAAGAGAGTATTAGGTAGTTCAATTTCTCAGTAAAACTAATATGTACTATTGGTGTATTTTATTTCATTTTTTTCAATTAAATTAACAATGTAATAAAAAAAAGAATTTTAAAAGTGTGTTTCTTTGTGCCAAGTCCTGTGCTAAGGGATAGGAACATGGAAATGAAGAATACTGTCCCTGACTCCACAACTTCAGAGACAAGAATAGAAATGTGTTCTACAGAGATAAATACTATACTAAAGACAGACATCACTTCATTCATTCTTTTACTTACTCATTCACTCACTACCAATTTGTGAAATATTCCATGTTCCTGGTACTGTCCTAGGCACTGGACTGTGGCATGTCCATGATTAAAACACTAATGGTGACTTGGGGGGCAGGGAGAGAGAAGTACAGCTGGCAGGGCTTTGAGGGCCAGCTGGTCAATGTCCTTTGCCTTGAGGATGCAGCAGGCAGAGGTGGAGGGAGGACACTCTCAATGATCTCAACAACATAAGCTGAGCTAGGAAGTAGGATTGGAAAGGGAAGAGGTGGGTGAGGCCACATCCCATGGAAGCCTTTCCTTCTAGCTGAGGCATGTAGACATTGTCCTGCCTTTGATGAAGAGCATGGGAGGGTCTGAGCTGGGCCATGGCTTCAGTGAGGAGGGAGGAAGGCAGGGACCAAAAAAGGCCAGGTGAGGAAAATGAGAGATGACAGGAAGGGACATTTCTGGAGTAGAACTAGAAGCTAGAGAAGCCAGTGAGCTAAGGGGATTACGGACAGACAGGAGTATAGACCACTAAGTGAGAGGTTGATGGGGCAACAGCTGAAGAGTTGTCAACCCATTGCCCTCTCCAGAGAGTTACTCCTTTCCACTTCTGACTCCCGTTTTTTGCCCATCTTGTCCTCTCTCTGAAGATATGGGCCCTTGTGTGTCCCCATAGATGGGGAGCACCTGAGACTGTGGCCCACCCTTCTCCTCCAGTGCACTGAGCTATCCTCCACACTGGCGAACCAGGAACTGTTTGTGCAGGGAGTAAGAAAACCAATGACAAATTCTTACATGGTTTATGTGGTTAGACTCTGTCATAGAGTGAAGACCCTGTCCTAACAGAGGATTTCATGCCTGCTGAGTAGAATAGGGTTAAGGATAGTCCTGGAAGACTGGTAGGCTTTGTCAAAGTCAGGGGAGACTGTGAACTAAGGCCGAGGTAGAGGTGTGTGTGACCTGTAAGGAAGGGAGCAGGGACATGGCCACATAAAGTATGACCCTGAATGTCCAGCTCTGGGCTGGGTCTCAGAGTCCTATGTCTGCCCATCTCAGATGGGGCCTGAGGCCACTTCTCATTTCACTGTTCCAGCCTGCCAGGAACTACATCAGGAAACAATTTGCCATGAAGCAGCTGAAGGTGGCTGTGGCCCTGACACTGCTCTGCTTTGAGCTGCTGCCAGATCCCACTCAGGTTCCTATACCCCAGCAAAGGATTGTGTTAAAGTCCAAGAATGGGATCCACCTGCATATGAGGAAGCTTCTCTAACCATGATGGGGACAAATATGCACTCTGTGGGTCTCCTGCCTGCCATCCTGTCTTTGTGTCACCTGCTTACATCCCCACCTGCCTACTGTCCTAGCTCTTGTCCTTCAGTCTGTCTGTCCTCCCACTTACCTTTCTCCAGGCTCCCTACCTATTTGTCTGTCTACCTGTCTTCTCCTGCCTGCATCTCTGACTGTCCACCTAACTCCAGATCACCTGCCTTCCCTCCAGCCTGTCTGATGCTCTACTCCCCTCATTCCTTACATCCTGCTAGTGTCTCAATGTATTCTTTTCCTGTTAATGCTGTAATAAGCTACCTCAATCTTAGTGACTTAAAACACCACAAATTTATGATCTTTCAGTTCTGAAAGTCAGATGTTTCGCATGGGTTTTCATGGTCAAAAATCAAGGTGTTGCAGGAGCTTGAAGGGCCTCTCAATGACTAGATTAAGTCAACCTAGATTATCAATGATACTTTTCTCTACTTGAGGTCATCTGATTGTACATGTAAACCACAACTACTAAAACTTTTCTCAGCAACATCTGGCCTAGTATTTAACTGAATAACTGGGTAGTACATCACAGCCAAGTTCACACATAAAACTAAACATCACATTCCACCCCTTGTCAATTTGACATCTATACACGTCTTCTTTTTTTTTTTTTTTTTTGTCTTTTTTCGTGACCGGCAACGGGATCGCAACCCTCGGTGTTGCGCCCGCACCTCGCTCAGCCAGTGAGCAGCCGGTCTGTACGTGGGATCCGAACCCTCGGCGGGAGCGCCTCCGCGCTCCCAAGTGGCGCACTCTCCAGTGAGCCACCGGGCCGGCCCTATACACGTCTTCTTAAACCTACCTAAGCTGCAAATAAAAACTAGAAAAGTCATGCTTTTGTCAACTGTCCTGTGCACAATTGAAATACACTAACTTTTCCCCCCTAAGGCAATGCAAAGCCATTGTATGATGTCTACTCTTCTCTGTGATATTCTGTAACTTAAGTACTGTGTTTTAAAGGTAATTATTTTTAATATATTTAATTGGAGAGGTGAATGAGATGAGAGGAAATAGAATACCTTGATACACACATGCAAACATATTCATAACAAGATGAGGAAGAAATAATCATAACAATTGCCACTGATCACATGGTCATAGCTAGCATTTATAAGTATCTTCTTCCAGGACCCATTTCATATTCCCTTCACCCTCATTAAGCACATCAGCTAGTCTTTTTTAACTGGTTTTTCATCTGGTGGGGTGACTCAAGCCTTCATTCTTGCAGAATCTGGGCCATTAATAATCCTGTCTGATTAGAATGTTGATTTTTCTATTGACATTTTTAAATTTTATTTTATTAATTATACATATTCATGGAGTACAAAGCTGATCTTCACCAACTGGGCCCAGGATGTGATGGTCAGATAAATAGTATAAGAATGACCATTGCCACAGATTGTGGTTTTTCCTCATAATCCCATCAAATTAACCCAGACCTCCCCTATTTACCCCTCCACATGTAACCCTATGTATGCTTTCTCTCTCTGCAAGTCCAACACACCACTGTGGTCTTTCTTTCCTTCTTTTTTCTCCCTTAGCTCCTACTTATGAGTGATGACAAGCAGTATTTTTTTTGCTCTCTGCCTGGCTTATTTCACTTAATTTTCTCCAAGCTCATCCATGTTGCTGCAAATGGTAGAGCTTTGTTCTTTTTTATGGCAGAGTATTATTCCATGGTGTACATATGGATATTTTCACATTTTTCTTATCCAGTTGTCCATTGCTGGACATTTAGGTTGGTTCCATATCTTGGCTATTGTAAATAGAGCTGCAATAAACATGGGAGTGCAGGTATCCCTCTGACCTAATGATTTCCATTCCTTTGGGTTTATACCTAGAAGTGGGATTGCTGGAACATATGGTAGATCTGTCTGTAGTTGTTTGAGAAAACTCCATACTGTTTTCCATAGTGGTTGTACTAATTTACAGTCTCATCGACAATGTAGGAGTGTTCCCTTCACTCCATATCCTCATCAGCATGTGTTATTCTCCATTTTTTTATTATAGCCAAACTGGGGTGAGGTGATATCTCAAGGTGGTTTTAACTTGCATTTCCCTGATGATTAGTGACATTGAGCATTTTTAAGTGCCTTTTGCAAGTTTGTATGTCTTCCTTCAAAAAATGTCTATACAGCTCCTTTGCCAGTTTTTTAATTTTTTAATTGGGTTATTTGTTTTTTTACTGTATAGTTGCTTGAGTTCCTTGTATATTATGTATATTAATCCCTTTTCAAATGTATAGTTTGCAAATATTTTCTCCCATTGCGTAGATTGTTATTTCACTCTGTTATTTCCTTTGTTGTGCAGGAGGTTTTTAGTTTGATATAATCCCATTAATGTATTGTTTTTCTTTTGTTACTTGTGCTTTTGAGCTCCTGTTCAGAAAGCCTTTGCCATTCCTATTTCTTAAAGTGTTTCCCCTATGTTTTCCCTTACTAGTTTTACAGTTTCAGGTATTATACTTAAATCTTTAATCCATTTTGAATTGATTTTGGTATGTGGTGAGTGGTGCAGGTCTGGTTTCATTCTTCTGCATATGGATATCCAATTTTCTCAGCGTCACTTATTGAAGAGGCAGTCTTTTCCCAATGTGTGTTTTTGTGGCCTTTGTCAAATATCAGTTGGCTGTAAGTCTGTGAGTTGATTTCTGGGCTCTCTATTCTATCCCAGTGGTATTAGTGTCTATTTTTATGCCAGTCTCATGCTGTTTTGGTTACTGTAGCTGTGTAGCATAATTTGAAGTCAGGGAGTGTTATGCCTCAAGCTGTATTATTTTGCTCAGGATTTCTTTGTCTATGCAGGGTCTTTTGTTGTTTCATATAAATGTTAGGACTGTTTTTTCTATTTCTGTGAAAACTGTCATTTATATTTTGGTGGAGATTGCGTTGAATCTGTAGATCATTTTGGGTAGTATGGATATTTTCACAATGTTAATTTTCTCATTCCAAAAGCATGGAATATCTTTCTGTCCTTTTATGTCTTCTTTAATTTATCTCAGTAGTGATTTGTAGTTTTAATTGTAGGGATCTTTCACTTCCTTGGTTAAATTGATGCCTAGGCTTTTTTTTTTTTTTTTTTTTTTTTTTTTTTTTTGCGACTATTGTAAATGGGCTTACTTTTTTGATTTCTCTATCTGTTCATTCATTATTGGAGTATATAAATGCAGCTGATTTGGGGACATTGATTTTGTATCCTGCAAACTTACTGAAAGCATTGATCAATTCTAAGAGTTTTTTGATAGTTTTTAGGCTTTACTATATATAAGATCATGTCATCTGCAAATATGGACAGTTTGACTTTGTCTTTTCCAACCTGGATGGCTCTTATTTCTTTCTTTTGCCTGATTGCACTGGCTAGTACCTACAGTACTATGTTAAATAGGAGTGGTGAGAAGGAGCATCCTTGTCTTGTTCCTGTTCTGAAGGGAAAAGCCTTCAGTATTCCCCCATTCAGGATGATGTTGGAAATAGGCTTGTCATAAATGGCTTTTATTATGTTGAGATACTTTCCTTCTATACTTAATTTGCTGGTAGTGTATATCATAGACAGATGTTGATTTTTGTCGAATGCTTTTTCTGCATCTATTAAGATAATCATATGGTTTTGTCCTTGATTTTGTTGATGGCTATATCACATTTATTGACTCGTACATGCTGAACAATCCTTGCATCTCTGGGATGAATCCCACTTGATCACGGCGTATGATTTTTTTGATGTGTTGCAGTATTATGATTGCTAGTATATTCTTGAGGATTTTTGTATCTATGTTCATCAGACATATTGGTCTGTAGTTTCTTTTTTTGTTTTATCTTTGTCTGATTTTGGTATCAAGGAGATATTGGCCTCATAAAATGAGTTTGGGAGAGTGGCCTCTATTACAATTTTTTGGAATAATTTGAAAAGAACTGGTATTAATTCCTTTTTAGAAGCTTGATAGAATTCAGCAGTAAAGCCATCCAGTCCTGGGCTTTCCTTCACTGGGAGACCGCTGATTACCACTTTGATCTTGTTGCTAGTTATTGGTCTGTTCAGGTTTTCTGTGTCTTCTTGGTTCAATCTCGGTAGTTTATATGTATCCAGAAATCTATGCACTTCCTCCAGGTTTTCATATTTGTTGGCTTATAGTTGTCTGTAATAGTTTCTAATGATTTTTTTGTATTTCTGTGGTATCAGTTGTAATGTCTCTTTTTTCAATTCTGATTATTGTAATTTGGGCCTTCTCTCTTCTTTTCTTCTTTCTTTAATTTTGTTAACCCAGCTAATGGTTTGTCTATCTTGTTTATCTTATCAAAAACACAACTTTTTGTTTCATTGACCTTTTGTATTGTTTGGGGGGACTCTATATCATTTAGTTCTGTCCTGATCTTGATTATTTCTTTTTGTCTATTAGCTTTGAGATTGGATTGTTCCTGTTTTTCTAGTTCTTCTAGGTGTAGTGTTAGATTGTTTACTTAAAGTCTTTCTTTTTTTTAAGTAAGCATTTA
Organism: Galeopterus variegatus; assembly: GCF_000696425.1. Lineage (NCBI taxonomy): Eukaryota > Metazoa > Chordata > Mammalia > Dermoptera > Cynocephalidae > Galeopterus > Galeopterus variegatus. Next base: position 175,198 of record NW_007727864.1, on the reverse strand, counting down.
TTTCTATAAACTTCCCTCTTAGTACTGTTTTTGCAGTATCTCACAGGTTTTGATATGGTGTGTCTTTCCTGTTCTATAGGATCTGGCACTTGAGAGTTACTGAATTCCTTTGGTGGAGTCATTCTGGGTTTTTATGTATTTCTAGTATCTCTACATTGATTTCTAGACATCTGACAGATCAGTTGCTTCTTCTATTCCTCTGTAATGGACTTTGAGGAAAAAGACTTCTTCCTCTTTTTCCAGGTTCCTCTAGTGACCCTCCTTGTGTCCTTGTGTCAATGAAGTCAAATAAATGGTGGGCCAAGTGTAAGGTGGTTATGGATGTTTTTAAAGCAGTTAGCCATCCTTGCAACAATAGTAGCTGTGGTGGTGGGTATTGTTGACCACCTCCACTTATGAGTAATAACGAGCCATACTTCTTTTTCTGAACCTGGCTTGTTTCACTTAACATAATTTTCTCCAAGCTCATTCATGTTGCTGTGAATGGCCTAGTTTCCTTCTTTTTATGGCTGAGTAGTATTCCATTCTGTATATATACCACATTTTCTTTATCCAATGGTCAGTTAATGGACATTTAGGTTGGTTCTATAGTCTGACTATTGTAAATAGAGCTGCAATAAACATGAGAGTGCAGGTTTCCCTTTGACAAAGTGATTGCATTCTGTTGGGTATATACCCAGGAGTGGGATTGCTGGATTTTATACATGAGCCTAACAACACAGCTCAAAATACATGAGGCAAAAACTAATAGAACTACAATAAGAAACAGATGAATTCATCATTATGGCTGGAAAATTCAGCACCCCCATCAGTAATGAACAGATCCTTCAGGACATAGTCAAATTGAAAAACATCATCAATCAACTGGATCTGATGAACATCTATAGAATATTTCACTCAACAAAAAGAAAAACCTAGATAAAAATGGACCAATTGTAGCTATCAATGAACTGATTCTGAAGTTTATATGGTATGGGAAAAGACCCAGAATATCCAACACAATATTTAAAAAGAAGAATACAGTTGGAGGATTGACATGACCTGACTTCAAGGTTTTCTCTAAAGCTACTGTAAGCAAGAGCATGTGGTATTGGTAAAGAATCACCAAATAGATCAAGGGAATACAATAGAAAGCCTAGAGATAGACCCACAAAAACACAGCCAACTTATCTTTGACAAAGGAGCAAAAGCAGTTCAATAAAGAAAGCATAGTCTTTTCAATAAATCATGCTGGAACAACTGAACATCCACAGGAAAAGAAGAAGAAGAAGAAGAAGAAGAAGAAGAAGGAGGAGGAGGAGGAGGAGGAGGAGGAGGAGGAGGAGGAGGAGGAGGAGGAGGAGGAGGAGGAGGAGGAGGAGGAGGAGGAGGAGGAGGAGGAGGAGGAGGAGGAGGAGGAGGAGGAGGAGGAGGAGGAGGAGGAGGAGGAGGAGGAGGAGGAGGAGGAGGAGGAGGAGGAGGAGGAGGAGGAGGAGGAGGAGGAGGAGGAGGAGGAGGAGGAGGAGGAGGAGGAGGAGGAGGAGGAGGAGGAGGAGGAGGAGGAGGAGGAGGAGGAGGAGGAGGAGGAGGAGGAGGAGGAGGAGGAGGAGGAGGAGGAGGAGGAGGAGGAGGAGGAGGAGGAGGAGGAAGAAGAAGAAGAAGAAGAAGAAGAAGAAGAATCTAGACACATACCTTATGCCTTTCACAAAAAATTAACTCAAAATAGATCATAGACCTAAATGTAAAATGCAAATCTATAAAACTCCTAGAAGATAATATAGGAGAAAATCAAGGTAACCTTGGATTTGGCAATGACTTTTTAGATACAACACCAAAAGCACAATTCATGAGGAAAAAAAATCAGTAAGCTGGACTTCATTAAAATATGAAAACCACCCCATGAAAGATACCACTAAGGATCAAAAAGGCAAGTCACACTGGGAGAAAATCTTTGCAAAAGACATATCAGATAAAGGACTGGTATCCAAAATATACAAAGAATTCTTAAACTTAACAATAAGAATACAAAGGACCCAATTGTAAAATGGACAGATGATCTGAACAGACAGCTCATCAAGAAGATATACAGATGCAAAACGAGCATATGAAGAGATGGTCCACATCATATGTCATCAGAGAAATACAAACTAAAACAACAATGAGATACCACCACACACTTTGAATGGCTAAAATTCAAAACACTGACATTGCCAAAAGCTGGCAAGGGGGTGAAGGAACAGGAACTCATTCATTGCATTGATGGTAATGCAAAATGGTACAGCTACATTGGGCTTCTGGTCATGACGGCAGAATAGATGGTCCCCAGCGTCACTCTCTCCCACAAAACAACCAATTTACAGCTATTAAAAAGCAACAACAGCCAAGCCAGGGCTGCTAGAACTCATGGGAAGAGGAGAGACCTATGGAGTTCATGAAGGCAGGAGAGGCCACCATAAACAAAGAAAGGATTGTTCCCACTGTTTTGAAACCTGGCCACTTTAATCCTGCAGCTGGTGAGCACACGGAGCAAGAGCTGGCAAAAGACACAGCTTTGCCCTTCATATGAAGTTGCTTGGCGGCAGCAGTATAGAAGAAGGCCTTGGCCCCCAGTCGAGCAAGACCACTAACAGGGTTCCATGTACCCACATAGGAGTGAGAAGACACACACAACAGAAAAGAGGAACCACTCAGAGACAGGTGAGTCTTTGCATTGGAGTATGGGTGGTGGGGGAGATGGGCCCACCATGGGCACACTGGGCCACAGAATGGACAGACTCTCTCTCTCCACAAAGCACACTCCAGAGTAATAGAAGAAGCATCTGCTTTACAATGATAGGGGAGGGCTTGATCACGCCTGTCTCAGTACTGGACAGATCATCTAGGCAACAAACCAACAGAGGGACAGTTAATCTATCAGATGGAGAGAACAAATCTACGGTTATGAGGGGGGAGGGGAGGGGTAGCGGGAGGGGGAAAGGGTGAGACTGGATAAGTGGCATAATGAATAAGTATGATTCATAACAATGAATAAAAAGTTTAAAATAAATAAATAAACAAAATGGTACAGCTACCTTGAAGACAATTTGGCAGTTTCTTACAAAACTAAACATATGCTTACCATAAGATCCAGTAATGGCACCCTTTCATATTTACCCAAATGAGTTGAAAATTTATGTGCCCCCCAAACCTGCACACAAATGTTTATAGTCGTTTTATTCATAATAGACAAAAATTGAAAGTAACCAAAATGTTCTTTAATAGGCAAATGGGTAAACAAACTGTGGTACACCAGACAATAGAACATTACATAGCAACAGAAAGAAATGAGCTATCAAGTCACGAAAATACATGAAGGAACTTTTTTTTTTTTTTTTGTCTTTTTTCTGTGTCCGGCAACGGATCGCAACCCTGAGTGTTGCCCCCGTACCGGACCGGGTACCGGCAACGGGATCGCAAGCCTCGGTGTTGCTCCCGCGCCTCGCTCAGCCAGTGAGCGGGAGCCGGTCTGTATGTGGGATCCGAACCCTCGAACGGGAGCGCCGCTGCGCTTCCCAAGCGGCGCACTACCCAGTGCGCCACCGGGCCGGCCCTTTGAAGGAACTTTAAATGCGTATTACTAAGTGAAAGAAGCCAGTCTGAGAAGGCTACATACTGTATGATTCCAACTATATTGACACTATGGAAAAGACAAAACTATATAGATGGTTAAAAAAAAATCAGTGGTTGCCAGGGCTTCTGGGGAAGACAGTGAGGGATGAATAGGTGAAGCACAGAGGATTTTTTAGGGTTGAGAAACTATTCTGTGTAATATGTAATGGTGGATACTATCATTATACATTTGTCAAAACCTATAGCGTGTACAGCACAAAGAGTGAACCTTAAACTATGGACTTTAGTTAATAACAAGATATCAGTATGGGCTCATCAATGATAAGAAATGTACCACACTAATGCAAGATGTTAATAACAAAGGAAACTCTGTGGAAGGGTAATGTGATGAAGTATATGGGAGTTCCATATACTTCTGTTCTGTCTGCTCAATTTTTCCATACACCTAAAACTTCTCTAAAAATAAAGTCTATTAATGTTATAAGAAACCTACAAAGTATCTTTAATTAGAAAAAGTGTGATTCTAATGTATTAATAGATAGACCAATGGAATAGAAGAGAAAGTCCAGAAATACTTTCAAGTATTTCTGTAAATACTTTCAAGTACATGTGGCAGTTTAGAATATAATAAAAGGTGGTTATCTCAAATCACTGGAAAAGATGAACTTTTTTTTTTAATAAATAGGGGGGCCAGGCCCAGACCCAAGCCCCAGAGAGGCCTGTCCACTGCCCAGGCAGGAGCCCAGGTGAGCACCATCCCACATGATGCTGCACCAGGCTAAGACAAAATCCTCAGAGAGGCCCATTCACTGCCCAAACAGGAGCCCACGTTAAGTGCTGTCCCACACCAGGCCCAGACCCAAGCCCCAGAGAGGCTCATGTGTGGCTTGAACAGGAGTGGAGGTTAGCGTCATCCTGAGCACTATGAGGGGCCCAAACCCAAGCCCCAGAAAGACCCACCCATGGCTGAGCAGGAGCCAAGGTGGTATACCACAGCCACCACCAGACCTACTACCACTGCAAAGACAGCTCACCACCACTGTAGCAGCCAGGACCACCCTACAGGCTGCCCACCATACACTCAACTGCATTGATACAAGAAGAGCCACCAGCAGAGCTTACACATAGATGAGAAAGTCTTTCTCCCCAGAGGCCACTCCAGAGTAATAGAAGAAAAAAAGTGCCCTGACCAGATGACCAAACATCAATAAAAAAATACTAGAACTACAAATAAACAAGATAATACAGCACCATCAAAGGAATATGGTAATTCTCACATACCAGACCCCATAAAGCAGGAAATCCTTGAAATGTCTGAAAAGGAATTCCGAGCAATGATCTTAAGAAAACTCAAAGAGATAATAGAAGACTCAATTAGAGAGCACCATGAAACAAGGAAAAATATCCAGAATATGAAGGAGAAAATTTACAAAGAGACTAATATGTTAAAAAAGAATGTAGCCGAACTAGAACTGAAGGATTCACTCAACGAAATTAAAAACAGGACAGAGAGCTTGAACAGCAGGCTAGAGCAAGCAGAAGAAAGAATTTCAGATCTCGAAGATGGTCTTTCTGAAATAACCCAGGCAAGCAAAAAAAAGGAAAAAAGAATTTTAAAAAATGAAGAAAATCTAGGAGAGCTAGAAGACAACATCAAGCACACAAACATCCAAATCATGGGTATTCTAGAAGGGGAGGAGAAAGGAAAAGGCATGGAAAACCTATTCAAGGGAATAATAACAAAACTTCCCAGGTATAGGGAGAGACACAGACCTTCATATCCAGGAAGCCCAAAGACCCCCAAGCAGATTCATTCCAAAAAGATGCTCTCCAAGGCACATTATAATAAAACTGATAAAGCTAAAAGACAAAGAGAGAATTCTAAAAGCAGCAAGAGAAAAGAATCAAGTCACCTCTAAGGGAGCCCCCATCAGACTAATTGTGGACTTCTCAACTGAAACCTTACATGCTGGAAGAAAAAGGAATGATATATTCGCAATAATAAAAGAAAAAAATGCCAGGCAAGAATTCTACCTGGCAAGGTTATCCTTCAGAAATGAGGGAGAAATAGTGTATTTACCAGACAAGCAAAAATTGTGGGAGTTCACCACCCCACAACAAGCCCTGCAAGAAATTCTCAAGGGAGTCCTGCATACATAGTCTGAAAAACAATAATCACTATCACGATACACAAGAAACAGCAAAACCTGTCATTAAAATGAAAATGCAAATGAGGAGGAGAAAGAAGCTAAGTCACACCACCCGAAAAATCAAACTAGCATTGAAGATGAAACATAAAAGGGGAAGAAAGGAACAAAAAATATTTAAATCATCTAAACAAAAAGCCATAAAATGACAGGAGCAAAGTAATACCTGTCAAAAACAACCCTGAATGTAAATAGATTAAACTCCCTATTCAAATGACACAGACTGATTGACTGGATTAAAAAGCTAGACCCAACTGTATGCTGTCTTCAAGAGACTCACCTCACCTGTAAGACACAAACAGACTACAAGTAAAGGGATGGAAAAAGATATCCCATGCAATGGAAATGAAAAATGAGCAGGAGAAGCTATTTTTATATCAGATAAAATAGACTTTAAACCAAAAGCCATAAAAAGAGACAAAGAAGGCCACTGTATAATGATAAAGGGATCTATCTAGTTAGAAGACATAACTATCATAAATATGTATGCACTCAACAGTGGAGCACCCAGATATGTAAAGCAAACACTCTTAGACCTAAGAAAAGAGATAGGCCGTAATATGATAATACAGAGTGACTTGAACACTCCTCTCTCAGCATTGGACAGATCTTCCAGGCAACATATCAACAAAGAAATAAGGATTTAAACTACACCTTAGACCAATTAGACCTGGCAGATATCTACAGAACATTTCATCCAACAACTACAGTATATACATTCTTCTCATCAGCTCACGGGACATTCTCCAAGACAGACCACATGGTAGGTAAGAAATCAAGTCTCAGAAAATTTTAAAAAACTGAAATAATTCCAAGTATCTTTTCAGACCACAATGGATTAAAACTGAAAATCAAAATCAGGTGAAACTCTGGAAACTATACAAGTACATGAAACTAAACAACATGATCCTGAATGACCTATGCATCCAAGAAGAAATTAAACAGGAAATCAAAAAATTTCTTGAAACTAATGAAAATAAAGATATATCATACCAAAACCTGTGGGATACTGAAAAGGCAGTACTGAGAGGGAAGTTTATTATCAAAAAATTTCTTGAAACTAATGAAAATAAAGATATATCATACCAAAACCTGTGGGATACTGAAAAGGCAGTACTGAGAGGGAAGTTTATTACACTAAACGCTTACATCAAAAGAATACACATGCTTCAAATCAATGACCTAATGCTAAACCTCAACAAACTAGAAAAACAACAATCCAGTCCTAAAAGTAGTAGATGGAAAGAAATAATTAAGATCAGAGCAAAACTAAATGAAATAGAGACCCCCCCCAAAAAAATACAAAAAATTAATGAACCAAGAAGTTGTTCTTTCAAGAAGGTAAATAAAATAGACAAACCACTAGCTAGGTTAACAAAAAAAAGAAAGAAAGAAAGAAAGAAGACTCAAATAACAAAAATCAGAAATGAACAGGGTGATAGTATAACTGATAACTGATACCACAGAAATATGAAGAATCATTAGAGATTATTATAAACAACTGTATGCCAACAAATATAAAAATCTGGAGGAAATGGATGAGTTACTGGACTCATACAAACTACCAAGACTGAACCAAGGCGACACAGAAAACCTGAACAGACCGATAACAAGCAATGAGATTGAAGCAGTAATAAGCAATCTTCTAGCAGAAAAGCCCAGGACCAGATAGCTTTACAACTGAATTCTATCAAACCCTTAAAGAGAAATTAATACCAATTCTGTTCAAACTATTCCAGAAAAATTGAAACAGTAGCCATTCTCCCAAATTCATTCTATAAGGCCAGCATCACCCTGATACCAAAACCAGACAAAGGTGCAACAAAAAAAGAAAATTACAGGCCAATATTCTTGATGGACATAGATGCAAAAATCTTTAATAAAATATCAGCAATCAGAACACAGCAACATATCAAAAAAATTTTATACCATGATAAGTGGGATTCATCCCAGGGGTGCAAGGATGGTTCAACATATGCAAGTTAATAAATGTGATATACCACATCAACAAAATCAAGGTAAAGAAACCATATGATTATCTCAACAGATGCATAAAGAGCAATCAACAAAATTGAACATCACTTCATTATAAAGGCTCTCAGCAAATTAGGTATAGAAAGAAATTATCTCAACACAGTAAAAGCCATATATGACAAACCAATTGCCAATATCATCCTGAATGGGAAAAATCTTGCAGCTTTTTTTTTTTAGCTTTCAACAACACAAGGATGTCCACTCTCACCAATCCTATTTAACACATTATTGAAAGTTCTAGCCAGAGCAATCAGGCAACAGAAAGAAATAAAGGGCATCCAAACTGGAAAAGATGAAGTCAAACTGTTCCTGTTTTCAGAAAACACGATCTTATATATAGAAAAATCTAAAGACTCTATCAAAAAACTCTTAGATATTGCAGGATACAAAATCAACACCCAAAACATCAGTAGTGTTTTTATACTCTGATAATGAACTAGCAGAAAAAGAAATCAAAAAAGCAAGCCCATTTGCAATAATCACCAAAAAAACACAATACCTAGGAATCAATTTAACCAAGGAAGTGAAAGATCTCTACAATAAGAACTATAAAACACTACTGAAAGATATTAAAGAGGACACAAAATAATGGAAAGGCATACAGTTTTCTTGCACTGGAAGAATTAACATTGTGAAAATGTCCATCCTACTCAAAGCAATCTACAGATTCAATGCAATCCTCAACAAAATAGCAATGACATTCTTCGCAAAAATAGAAAAAGCAATCCTAATATTCATATGGAACAACAGAAGATCCTGAATAGCCAAAGCAATCCTGAGCAAAATAACTAAAGCTGAAGGCATAGCACTACCTGACTTCAAATTATATAACAAGGCTATTGTAACCAAAACAGCATGGTACTGGCATAAAAACAGACACTCGGATCAATGCAACAGAATAGAAAACCTGGGAATCAACCCACATCAACAAAAAGGTATTGTATACTTCCAAATAGTTCGAAGAAGGATTTTGAATGTTCTCACACAAAGAAATGATAAATGTTTGTGGTGATAGATATGCTAATTACCCTGATTTGATCATTACACAATGTAATACATGCACTAATGTATTACATTGTACACATGTACTGAAATATCACCACACACATATGTACAATTATTATGTGTCAATTAAAAATAAAAATTAAGAAAGTATTCTCTATTATGGCATTCATGAAAAGTAATGTTGAATTGCTTAAAAAGCTTAATTTATTTCAATTTTTATGTTTATGTTTTGCTAAAACTATTTATTTTTTAATCAGACTTCTTTTGAATGCATGTCCATGTTTACTCTGTTCCTCTATTCATTCCTATGTTGCATGTTTGTAGCTTGTCATTATTACTATGAGCACTGAGCAAAAACCCATATGCCATGTATGTTTTGAAATCTTAAATGCCCACTTGTTACATTTGTATTAATGATAATTGCACATAATACAAATTTTACAATATTCAGAAAATTTTTCATAAGAATAATTACCACTAATGTGCCAAACTCTTCTAAAGGAATCAAGTTGTATTTCATTTGAGCAGTGTCCCTTTAAAAACTCCATTAAAAACAAGCATTCTTTTTTCTTTGACATTGAGGCTTATCCCTCAAAGTAGACACAATACAATCACAACAGTGTGCAGACTTGGACAACCCAAATCCCAGAAATACCTGTGTGCAGGTGTAGCACTTGCATAACTTCTGGAAGCGGCAGCCCTTAGGGCTGAGTTTGAAAATTATGTCATTGTGATGCAAGAAATTGTACAAATGGTAAAAAAGGATAATGATGAATTAAAACAGCACTTTTACATAAGGATTATAGGTGCTAGAAGAGAAAGTTGGGACAATGTGTTAATAAATAGCTTAAATAATGATAAGCAAAATCTTTTTTACCTTCCTGTCGCTGACCTGTTTATCTGGCAGTTGGTCTCGTAGCTGAAAGCACATTTCATGATTGTGTCTAAAGCCATCAAGTTGATGTGCTCAAAAACGTCTATGGTTGTGTCCTTAGTCCTGCAGATCTTCTCCCACTTATCCTGGTGCAGGAGGTCAAGATCAACATCGTCATCATCACCAGACTGCCTTTATTTGAAGGCCCTTCCCTGGCCCTGCCCTTATGATCTAAGGGAGACAACCCTGACCCAGCAGGAACCAAAGGTCTCATGAATAAATAAGCCTCGTGCTTACTCTGGGCATGCAGAAGGGGAACATGCACACAGCTGAGTGAGAAAGAGCAGGGAGCAAACTGCATTTCTAGTAAATGGCTGAGGTAAGGATCTGTGCCCTTTTAATTATTACCATAAATCTGCTTTCAGACAGACCACAGTTTAATAAAAAAGACAATCTCTGATACAAGACCCATGATTACAAGAGTTTCACCAGGGCTTCCTCCGTCTTCATCCCCAACTTGCTAGAAATGCCACCACTACTCTCGACCACCATAACTGCACTTAAAGTTAACTTGGAACACATTCAAACACATTTTAAATTCAGAAGTGGGGGACAGAGGGAAGCTGTGAAGAGGAGTGGCTGCAGGCAGCTGGCTCCCAGCCAAGTGCAGCCTGTGCCCACTCGACTTCCCCACAAAAAAAGATCTTCTAGCACTGCCTGAAATGCTTTGCCTGCCTTTTTTATTTTTTTTTTTTGTAGAAATCGATGAAAATTTATTTCTCAATTCAGACATTGGTATGTTCTTACATTTGCATGTGCTATCTCATAAGCAATCAAATCAAAAATTTTTTTTTAAAAAATAAGTATTTCATAAATATAAATAATCTCTCCCTGATCTAAGAATTTGTAAGTTTAGATGTTTCTATGTAGAGGGCATGTTTATGTACTATGTTGTGACTAAAGTTTCAGTAGGTATTCTCTACCTTCTTTATTCAAATCACTCTACATCACTTTGATTCTCTGAGTAAATATAACACTGGGGTTATATTTTCCCTCAATTTTAAAGCAGTCTCTTGGAAATAACCCTCAGTTTCACATCATTTAAATTTGAGTCTTAATGCTACTCTAAATATACCTCAAAATAAGATTTTCTCTCATAAAAAAGCACTACTAGTGTTTTTGTTTTTGTAAAAATAAAGTGTGCAATACAATTAAATGCTTGCCTTTTAAAAATTGTCATAAAGTCCCCAGTTGAAAATATATTTGTCATAATAAGCATGCTTTGTGTAAAAATACAAATAAATAGAAATGTCTAAGTTCAGTCCACCCTGTATTTGTTGAGCACCTACAGGCATAAGCTAGGTGCTAAAGAATTGGAGACCTTGAATAAAAGACAAAGAGGGTTTTAAAACTTCTGTTGAAGAGTCAATTGTTTCAGTCAGATAAATTTCAGCAGAATTATACAAGTTCTACTGAGTAGAAATGGTGAGTTTCTAAGAACCAAGTGGAAGGGTGAGGTTCAGAGCTTGAGGCACACTTCAGCATGGGGTAGAAGTGTGAGAGGAATCTCAGGAAAATGTGGGACTAAGAAATGAGGAGACAGAAGTGACTGCTAGAAATAGAGATAAACTCAAATACAACCACAGGCAAATCTGAGATTGTGCTGAAAGCTGAACAGCACAGAGGCAGAACAGGACTCCCTTTTCCTTCTCTAGCCTGTGCCTTGCTGTCTCTAGCCCACAGGAATTTTCCTCTACAATGTCCTCCTGTCCCTTTGGAAGGTGCAGGTCAGCTTCTAGTGATCCTCCACTGCCTACAAGAGGAAACAAATCTGCAGCCTTGATATAGACACTTATCCTGTGCTTGGGCATTAGGCAAGTCCATTCCAACCTCCAAACTTTGTTCATGCTGACTCACTCTGCCTAGATTCTCTCATCCATATTATCTACATACTCAATTCCAGCTCATATTTCATGTTAAATCTGAGTCTTCTCTGAATCTGATGCTGGCTTCCTTACCTGCCACCTAGAGCACTTCCTGTCTGAATCTCACTACTTGGTTCTTGGTTTACTGCCTTAGCATCTCAAAATATACCTAAGACAAAGGACGTGATCTTTTTTGTTGTTGTTGTTGTTGGTATTACCCAAATACAATAACAAAGGCTTACATAGACCACCTATTGCTCAGTAAATACTTGTACATTGATTAATTTCTAGAAATCATTGACTTTTGACTTTTCACTACCCACTAGATGCCTACTGCAGCCCCTGTTGGGAGCATTTTGCAATGCACCAGAGCACTTTCCCCCTTCACTTACCAGCATCATGTTCACAGACTGGGCCATCACCTTGACATATGTTTTCAGGATGTTAAAATGGAAGGCAGGAGTTAGTAGGCGATGGTGCTGGAACCACTTGGGCCCTTCTAGACTCAATAGTCCTTTTCCTGGAGAAATAAAAGACATAGACATTCATGCCATTTTATTAGATGAGATGAGGAAGGGGAGATGAGGAACACAGACAGCATGGAGTGACTGTGACCCACAGGTAGTCATGAAACAGTGGAATATCATATGTTATCACGGAGGTGAGTTTTGATGCTTACATCTTGGATGGATATGTTTAACATGATGAGAAAGAGTTTTAAAGTTTAAGTTTCAAAGTCAGTTAACATGGAAGTGCTAATCCTGAAATCAATTGCTACCTATCTAGTAACTGAGTAAGTTACTTAACTTTCTGAGGCTTGATTTTCTCAACAATGACATATAATCATAAAAACCTACTTCACTGTGTTGCTGAGCAGATGAAATGAAGGTGCATACATAAGGTATCCAGCCTACTCCTTAACTCACAGTAAAAACACAACAAATAAATTCATCTCCTCTCCCCTCCCAACCTATGCATAAAATATAGCATTGTAGTGGGTTGAATTATGTTCCCCCATAAATCCCTGAAGCTTGAGTTGTGTTCCCCAAGTTTTATATATTAGAAGCTTAGCCCCTATTGTGACTGTTAAAGGGGGAAATCCTGCTATTGTAATTGAAGGTGGAGCCTTGAAGAGCCGATTGGATTGTAGGACCTTGCAATAGTGAATGGATTAATAATGGTGGCCGGGGGCGTGGTTCTGAGGGCTTTACAAAGAGTGAATAAGGAAGCTACTCTCTCTGCTCTGCCATTTCACAATGTGATACCCTGCATCACTGAAGTCACCACCAAGACCCTTACCAAATGTGTTCCCTGGACTTTGGACTTCTCAGCCTCAGAAACTGTAAGGAATAAATTTTATTTTCTTATAAATCACCCAGTTCTGAGTATTTTTTATGAGCAACAGAAAGGGACTAATACAACCATAAACACAAATTCACAAGGAACTAGACAAGAGTGTCCACTCTGTCCCCAGATATCTCTTCTTGACCCCTGGTCTGTGAATGATACAAAGTAGAAAGACTTATCAACGCTTTACAATCGTCTGTTGTCAGAATAGTCATTACAGATCTGGCCTTAAAAGAACTTTAAAGCTTATTAATACATATGATAGAGTTTTGATGTGTTGTCCCCGCCAAAACTCATGTGGAAATCTGATCCCCAATGTAGCAGTGTTAGAGGCTCTTTGAGTCATGGGGGCGGATCCCTCATGAATGGATTAATGCTCTCCCAGGGGGAGGGGGGCCTGAGTGAGTTCTTGCCCTATTAGTTCCCATGAGAGCTGGTTGTTTAAAAGACCCTGACGCCTCCTCTCTCACTCTTGCTTCCTCTCCCCATGTGATCTGTTTGTACCCGCTGGCTGCCTGCCACTTTCCGTCATGAGTAAAAGTAGCCTGAGGCCCACACCAGATGCAGCTGTCCTAGAATCGTAAGCCAAATAAACTTCTGTTCTTTATAAATTACCCAGTTTCAGGTATTCTGTTATAGCAACACAAAACAGACTAAAACAACATTATTGACAACATTCTCTGAGCGCTTACAGCATGCCAGACTCTGATGCATCATCTGGAGCTGGTGCAGTGCTGCCCATTACACTGAGTGCTGAAAATATGTGTCCTTTATTCCCCACAACAACCCAGCAGTGTGACTCTTACCCTCGTTTTTAAAGATGAGGAAACTGAAGCATAGAGAGATTAAATAACTTCCCCAAGATTACATTCATCTAGTCAGTGGGGGTGGAGAACAGGATTCAAATCTAAGGGGTTCTGAATTCAAGTCTCTATTCTTTCACTTAATTCCTTTCTTTCCTAATATAAATGCCAATTATTATGACTAAAGAGCCTAATTTATCTGCTCACAAAATATTGCCAAACTGTATTTTGGAGCAAAATTTTACTGATTTGCATATGAAAATAAAGAAATTCCAAAAAGAAAGAAAAAGATGTAAGGAAACAAGAAAAAGAAACAATAATAATAGTAGTAGTAAAAAATGGGAATGGCCACACTGCAGTTTTAAAGGAGGGACAGGTCAGATTCACACATACGCTGCCTTGAGAATGGGACCTGGGGAGAGAAACTCATGAGAGGGCTTTCTTAGAAGTTGTGCTGTGTTGACCTTAGAGTTCCTCTTTGACTTTCCCATTAGATAACTTTCAGTATAAATCTACCTTACTTTTAATGCTTTTGAATTTAGATTTAAGATTCTCAGGAATTGTCTACTATGAAAAGAGGACTTCAAGTGAGAGTGGTTTACCCTCTTAATCATGCATACATACCAAGACCTGAATTTTTGAACTTGTACACATACTGGGACTTGGGATCTGCAGAGTCAAGCAGAGGAAACAAAAGACAGCGTTAGAGAGAGCCTTCAAAACCAGTTAGTCAGTGAGGGTTTCCTTCATTTGGTTGCACTACCCACAAATAGTGAGCAAAGGGAGCCCAGAGCTCACTCCCTGCAGCCCTTGGCAGCCCAGAGAAAACACAAGTCATTGTTCATATAACAGAGAACAGCAAGACCCATGAGGGAGAGGAGTACACAAACCCAGATTCTTCCCTTGTTCACACTTCCTCCAACAGAAACAGATCGCCTGAGGGCCAAGGATGGGGTGTGTTGCTGACACTGAAGTCAGAAAACCAAGAGAGGCAAAGGAAGCATAAGCCCCTGGTGAGTTTGATAATGCCAACTGGGCTTTAACATACACTGAGTACAAAGGGACCTTGGAGTCCTGAAATAAAGGGACTGGGGAGGATGTGGGAATCCCCTTCAGTACAGGTAGGAAACCTGCCAGCCTGCCATGCATGCCCCAGTGTCTCTTAAAGGCCTAACACTAATCTTTGCTTCAGAATTCTGGGTTCTGTGCATTTCACTCCTAGGAGAATTAGGTCCCTGACATTTGCCCTTTTTCTTACCTGTTCTGCTCAGAAATGTCTTTGCATAATCTGGGTCATAGATATAGAAAAATACCTGAGGGCCCAATCCAGCGAGGGAAGGCATAAGGATATTTTTCAACAACTTCCTCAAGCTTCTCCATTTTGTCATCCTGAAGAAACTGCAGTGGAAAAAGTAAAGAAAATTAGAGAACCAACCAGGCTGGAATGTCTCCTCTTACAGACACAATCTGAGTTCAGGGCCTGGATAAGGTTGCACAGACAGAGGAGCCTGACCCCTTTTCTGGAAGTGAGTGCATATGCTTTCTTAGAGATTTCTAAGCTTGAGGGATCATTTTCTAAACAAGGTACTGTATTTACCTTCTCAATAGACGTATATGTTGTGCCCCCAGACCAAGTCACTGTGGAATGACATATACGGTGAGGTATTTTCCCAACAGAGCATGACATGAGCCGAGTCACACTCTCACCTGCCAACCTCCCAATATCACACACTTAGATGAGGAGTGGGGTCTGCAGGCCAAAAGAGATGTCGTTACTATGTGGAGGCAGTTAGTCAATTGAAAATAACACACCGTCCAGCTCACTGTTCCTTCCCCCTATTCCTCTCTTTAATCATTGGTCATTGATTCTTTCTCATGACCTAATAGTAAATACTTCTCTCTAAAAACATGTCAATTCTATCTACAAAGAAAATCTAATTCTTTCCCAATACAACGGTAGAAGGCCTGTTTATACAGGTGTGTGAAGCTTGAAACAAACTCAAGTCCAAAATTCTCAGCTTCTAACATTTATAAATTACAGTACAAATAATACCATCAGAGAAGGACATTTTGCTTTTATAAGCAGATTAATAATGGCTCATTTAAATAGTCCTCTAAATCATCAAAAATAAAATTCATTTAACTTTGTTTCGTGTGTGAAGTGGAGGGCACCTGCATGCATGTGTTTGAATGTGCATGTCCATCACTTGAGCATGATCAAGGGGTCATCCCCACCTGCAAAGAAATCTCAAGGCTGGCAAATTCTTCCTTGTGTTCTTATCCTCAGAAGAGGTGGAAAACACTGGCTCCCAATTTCTTCTGTTATCAGTAAGCAACTGTAACCCATGAAGTGTTCTCTGGATAGTTTTAGGGCTATTAAAAAATTGAATATCTTGAAATCTAGTTCCCAAAATGCTGCAGTCTCTTTTTTGCTAACATTCTCACAATCAAGCCAGTGACAAGCACCCACTGACTACCCAGAGAGGTGGTTTCCAAGTATGTGAATATTTATTCACTTATTCATTCACAAACAACAAACAAACAAGTATTTTCTGAGTGCCTATTGCATGTGCCAGGTTTAGAGATACAGAGAAATATAAAAGACTTCCAGGAACATGGGGGGCCAAAGGTTCCCAGGGCACATTCCCACCCAGAACATCAAAATGGGCCCACCCAGCCTACAGCTCTTGCTGCTGCTTATACTGCTGCTGTGGTTTAGCAATGCAAATCAACTCCCAGCACCCAACCATAGGCTCCTCACAGAAGACTGGCAGATAAGATTATGGGGGTCACTTGGCTGTCCAGAGGTAGAGTTTAGGAATGCTAGTCAGAACTCACCTTATCCTCATGGCCTTCAGAGATACGGTTTCAAAAGTTACAATTTTCCCCCTGCCCAAGTCATTTAGTGACTGAGAGAGGGACAGGAACAGAATGCTATGTTGTAAGATAAAGGGAGTGACACCTGCAACCCCAAAGATAAGAACAGAAGGCTGTGGAGCACTTGCAAATCTTGCACTTCCTCAGCCTTTCTCTCTCTGGCATAGTTCCACTTTATGCAAATCAATAAATGCAATACACCACATTAATGAAGAAAGACAAAAAAGCATATGATCATTTCAATTGATGCTGAAAAAGCATTTGACAAAATTGAACATTTCTTCATGATAAAACCTCTTAACAAACAAGGTATAGAAGGTATGTACAACAATACAATAAAAGCCATATAGGTCCAAACAACAGATAACCCCATACTGAATGGGGAAAAGCTGAAATCTCTCTTAGATCAGGAACAAGACAAGAATGCCCACTTTTACCACTTCTATTCAATAGAGTATTGGAAGTTCTAGTGAGAGCAATTAGACAACAAAAAGAAAGAAAAGCAATCCAACTTGGAAAGGAAGAAGTCAAACTGTCCCTGTTTTCAGATGAATAATCTTATATATAGAAAACCCTAAAGACTTCACCAAAAACGACTAGAACTAATAAATTCAGGAAATTTGCAGAATACAAAATCAACACATCAGTGCCACTTCTATATAATAATAGTAAATTATCTGAAAAAGAAATCAAGAAAATAATTTGTTTTACAGTAATTACCAAGAAAAAAGATACCTAAGAATAAACAAGGAGGCAAAAGTCATCTACAATGAAAACTATAAAACTTTGTTTTTTGTTTTTTGTTTTTGTTTTTGTTTTTTGGATTAATTTTTTAATAACAATGTTTTTGGGATACAATTCCTATTTAAAGTGTACAATTCCTATTTAAGGTGTGCACATCAATGCTTTTTAGTACATTCACAGAGTTATGCAGCCATCACCACAATCAATTTTATTTATTTATTTATTTATTTTTTTACATACACAGGATTTTTATTAAACATACTTTGTGAGAAAAAGAACACACTAAAGTGCCAAATTTCGTGTCAGATAACTTAGTAAATATAATGGTGAAAAAAATCAAAGGGGGAAACATGATTTAAATAATCTCATAAAAGAGCAAGAACATATCAATCTTCATACAAGAGAACAATCTTCAAAATATAAAAGGGAAAGAAATCTCTTTTATAGAAGAATATATTTCAGAATTCCACCTGTTGATCATTTCATTAAAAAAAAATTCTATTCTAAACACATGGGCAGTCTCACTCTTACCAACAAGGATGTTTTAATCAATGGTAGAAGGGGGATTTAGACTACTCATATACAGAGATAAAGTGACAGCATTTTTGTTGCACAGCATTATTGCTTACTGACACTAACAGTGGAATATGGAGGAAATAGATTTCTGGATTCAATTGTTAGCAGAAAAATTAGTCTACTGCTAAAAATTAAGAAAACAATAGGTTTCAAGCTTTACCTATTCCCAAGTAACACAAGCATTAACCAAACATTGCCAATTTGTAGGAGGCTGTGAAAAAAAAAAGTGAAAATACTCTTTTGAATATTAGCTTTATGTTACGTGCCACTAACGATAGTCAATGGGCTTGAAAACTATAAAACTTTGAAGTAAGAAATTGAAGATGACATAAATAAATGGAAATATATCCTTTATTCATGGATTGGAAGAATTCATATTGTTAAAATGTCCATTCTACCCAAAGTGATCTACAGATTTAGTGCAATCCCTACCAAAATACCAATTTCATTCTTCACTGAAATAGAAAAAAACCATCCTAAAATTCATATGGAACCAAAAAAGACCCCATGTATCCAAAGTAATCCTGAGAAAAACAAAGCAGGAGGCATTAAACTACCTGACTTCAAATTATACTACAAAGCTGTAGTAATCAAAACTGCATGGTACTCATATAAAAACAGACACATAGATCAATGGAACAGAATAGAGATGCCAGAAGTAAATTCACCTACCTACTGATCTTTGACAAAGGTGCCAAGAACACACATTGGGGGAAAGACAGTCTCTTCAGTAAACAGTGCTGGGGAAATTGGATATCCACATGCAGAAGAGTTAGACTAGACCCCTATCTTTCACCATATACAAAAATCAACTCAAAATGGATTAAAAATTTAAATATAAAACCCAAAACTATGAAACTACCAGAAGGAACATAGGGGGAATCACCCGCAACATGGAGCTTGTTAAAGATTTTTAAAATAAGACTTAAAAAGCACAAGCGGTAAAAGCAAAAATACACAAATGGGATTACATCAAATTAAAAAGTCTTTGCACATCAAAGAAAACAATTAACAGAGTGAAGAGACAACCTGCAGAATGAGAGAAAGTATTTGTAAATTGTACATCTGACATGGGGTTAATATCAAGAATATATATATACATATAAGGAACTTAAACAACTCAAGACCAAAAAACCCTAATAACCCAATTGAGAAATGGACCAAGAATCTTTTTTTCTTTTTTTTCCTTTTTGTCTTTTTTCGTGACCAGCAACGGGATCGCAACCCTCGGTGTCGCGCCCGCACTGCGCTCAACCAGTGAGCTGACCAGTCTCTGTATGGGATCCGAACCCTCAGCGGGAGCGCCGCTGCACTCCCAAGCACCGCACTCTACCAAGTGCGCCACCGGGCTGGCCCATGGACCAAGAATCTTAATAGACATTTCTCAAAAGAATACATACAAATGGCCAAGAGGCATATGAAAAAATTCTCAACATCACTAATCATATACAACCTCCAGGGAGACCCTTACTTCAGCCCTGTAAGACATTCCTGCCTAGGTGCTGCCATACACCCAAACCTTCATGAGGTTATTTTTTTGATTCTGGAATACATAAACTGGAATAGATATACTCAGCAATTGGCAAAGAAGACTGAGCAGAACTTAGAGAGTTGATGTCCCAACTTCATTGGGATATTCCCATATGTCCCCTTTCCAGTGTTCCCATTCCTTCCCTTTACTTCCCAATTACAAAATTCCAATTACTTCCCAATTAATGCTTTCATGTTAGTAGAAGACATCCTGCAAAGTTGGGAATTAAATTTGTTTTGTAATTCAGACACTGGCAGGATGAGACTCTGGGTTTAGTTTTCAGAAATCTCAACCGTGTAGCCCAGGGAACCAATCTGGGAGGGCTTTGTTCTTGGTTGCAACTTGAGTGATGCAGGGTATCACATGGTGAAATGGCTGACCAAAAGAGAGACTCACTTCCTCACTGGCTCTCCTTATAAAGCCATCAGAACCACACTCATTACCATTATATCACCAATGGATTAATTCATTTACTAGGGTATGGTTCTCGCAACCTAATCACCTATGCAAGGCCCCACCTTTCAATTACCCTAATAGGATTTCCCCACCTCTTGACTCTCTCAGAGTGGGGATTAAGTTTCTAATACATAAAACTTTGGAGGGCACAATTCAATCCATAGCAGTGGTCATAGGGGGACTGGAAGGCCCAGGACACCACTTTGTTTGGACTCCCCATTTGCTGTATCTGAAATGATGACAGAAGGCCAGAGCCACTCAGGAACCCAGCATCACCAACCAGCACCAAGTCCCTGGGAAGGGGAGGGAGGAGGCTGGCTAGGCAGGCCCTGGGAGCTTCCCTCCCTCCTCCTGCATCCCTTCCCCTGAACATCCCTGGGTTCAGGCCCTCTCCAGCCCCACAGTCACTGCTCTCAGTCCAGGCCACCTTTTCCTCACACCTGGGTTAGCTCAACAATCCCTAACTGGCTGCCTTTCTCTCATCTGGTGCCTGCCACCAACCCTCCAACCTGTACTGCACCCAAAAAGAGCTTTCTTCTGCATGCATTGAAGCTTTTTCATTATGAAAGAAAGACCTACTTGTTGTGCAATAGAGAGATCACCTTGATGCTGCCCCCATTGAGTCCTGCAATACATTCTTATTGAGGACCCACAAGAACAGGGCTCTGTTCTATAAGTCTCTGGGGAATGACACGGACATTATTCTACCCTTTAATTCTATGGGGAAGATGGATAATGGACAAGTAGGCAATTAAATGTAATAATCACAGCCAGTACTAAGTGCTGACAAAGAAATAAAGACTGTACTATGAGAGAGACTAACAGGAGGATCTGCTAACATAGGGTGACCCAAGAAGGCTTTTTGTTAGAGATGACATATAAGGTGAAACTCAAAGAATAATAAGGGTCTGGCCGTGTGAAAAATAGGAGATGGACATTCCAGGTGAAGACAACAGCAAGAACAAAGACTCTGGGGTGGGAAAAATCATGGTGTCCTTCAGGAGCCGCCCCATGGTAGGATAGTCAACTGAGATGAGGTTGGAGAGATATTCCAGAGGGTAGTGTGTGCTCTATACCAGCGTATCGTAAAGATAGAAGATAATATTTGAAAGCACTTGGCTCCATGCCCCAGCACATAGCAAGTATTATATTAAATGAATGATAGTCAGATATTAGTAAAACTGGAATTAGAAATTTGAGATGATGGTCCTGATTCTGACTGACTGACTTTGTGAGCTTTAGAAAGCCATTTAACATGTTCTCTTGTCTGTAAAATAAGGTTATTAACACCTGGTACGTTGAGGAGTTGCTGTGATTGTGCTTTACAAAGGTTAAGCCCTATGCAAGTACAGGAGGACATTTTTTGAGGTTTTGCTGCATGCCAGCACTGTGCAGAATACTAAGTTAGGGAAACCTCACCCTCTCAGAATCACCTCTGCCTCTCATTCCAGGAGGAAGTGGTGGTGCAGAATGTTCCTGGCCAAAAATAAACATGAGAGTACTGTGCCTGCCCTCA
This sequence comes from Galeopterus variegatus, assembly GCF_000696425.1. Classification (NCBI taxonomy): domain Eukaryota; kingdom Metazoa; phylum Chordata; class Mammalia; order Dermoptera; family Cynocephalidae; genus Galeopterus; species Galeopterus variegatus. Next base: position 153,715 of record NW_007727864.1, on the reverse strand, counting down.
AAGGTAAAAGAAAGTAAACATTTGAATTTTAAAAGCTTGTGCCTAAGAGATACAGTTTTTATAGAGGATTGAAAGTAAACAAGGTATGTAAAATTGCATCAGGATCAAACTCTTCGTATCAAATCCAGAGAACAAGTTCCTGGGGTCATCTACCCACAGGAGTAACTGCTTCAAGCTGCCATCATTGGGTTTAACTTCCTCCCTCTCTGAGTTTGTTTGCCTGTACACTTAACCAGGGAATATACAGCAATAAAAATATCTTTTTTAAAAAAATGTGGCATTCAAAACTGAACCTAATCTATTAACAATGTTGATCTAACCAGTTAAACTTTGGTTGTACCCATTCTCTCTCGCTCGCTCATTCATCAAATCAGTAAGAATTTATGAGACACCATCAATGGACACAGTGCTCTGTTTCATGGGAAGTATAAGGACATGGAATGCCTAATTACAACCTTCCAAGAGTCTAGTTAAAGAGTCTGGACACCAAATGAATGGGAAAGATTTTACTTGTTTGTAAATCTTGACAATGCCAAGTACAATTTTTCTGAGAGGTAAGATCATACTTACTCTATACACAATTCTATGTTCTGCTTTTATCACTTTATTATAAGATTTACTCATGTTCTTAAAATTTCTCCATCAACCTCATTTGCAATGACTGTGCTACATCTAGCCACATGGTTTGCCATACACTTTCTCACAAGAACTGTCCTGGAAAGTGAGGCTTTCATTTATGCCAATATGTGGAGCTGATAATCTGACACATCTTTCTGCTACTTGGAAACACTGGGTAAAACATAGCAAACATGAAATGCCCCCTGGAAAGGTTGGGTGCTGCCACCTGGATGGGGGCTCAACTGAATCTTCTCCTTTATTTGAATGGTTAGCAGCAAAGTCTCTGGAGCCAGACTACCTGGGTTAAAATCCTGGCTGTACCTCTTCCTAGCTGGGTAACTCTGGACAAGCAGCTACCCTTTTTGTGCTTTTGTTTTCTCACCTATAGCATGGGGATTTTTTAAAAAGCTCTTTTGTGTGGTTTTTTTTTTTTTTTTTTTTTTTT